>NC_048304.1:76784284-77084284 GCF_013100865.1 Trachemys scripta elegans
GGGCTGCCCGGCAAACCGTGAAGCCGGTAGCGCTCGGGCAGCCCTTTCCGCGTGGCAGGGAGTGGGAGGGGGGAGGGGTGGAGTTAGGGCAGGGAAGGGGTGGAGTTGGGGCAGGGCCGGGGGGGGGGAAATGGGCGGGGCCAGGGCCCGTGGAGGGTCCTCTTTTTTTATTTGTTAGATATGGTAACCCTAGCACAGGTGCTGTAGGAGGCATTACCTGGATACCTTCCCTCTGTACTTCGCCATTAGCAGTAGCTGGAGGAGGCAGTGGGTGGAAAGGGGGATGGATGCTGTGGTGATGTTTGCAAACCTAAGCTAGGGTTCCCAACTTTCTAATTGCACAAAACCTGTCCCGCCCCTGCCCCAAGGCCCCGCCCCTGCCCCAAGGCCCCGCCACCACTCACTCCATTACCATCCCTGCTCCCTCAGTCACTCATTCTCCCCCATCCTCACTCACTGTCACTGGGCTGGGGCAAGTGATTTGGGATGCAGGAGAGGGTGAGGGCTCTGGCTGGGGATGTGGACTCCAGGGTGGGGCCAGAAATGAGGCTCTGGGCTGGGGCAGGGAGTTGGGGTGAGGGCTCTGACTGGGGGTGTAGGTTCTGGGGTGGGACCAAGGATAAGGTGTTTGGAGTGTAGGAGGGGGCTGGGGCAGGGGGTTGGGGTGCAGGCTCTGGGAGGGAGTTAGGATGTGAGGGAGGGTTACAACCTGGGGGGTTGGGGTATGGGTGAGGGTTAGGACTCCAGCCGGGCAGTGCTTATCTCAGGCGGTTCTCTGCCTGCACCGTGCAGCTCCCAGAAGTGGCCGGCATGTCCGGTTCCTAGGCGCAGTGGCCAGGAGGCTCTGGTTCCTGGCCAATGTGAGCTGCGGAGCCAGTGCTGGGGGTGGGGGCAGCGCATGGAGCTTCCTGATTGCCCCTCCTCCTAGGGGCCACAGGGACATGCCGGCTGCTTCTGGGTGCCACGCAGAGTCGGGGCATGGAGGCTGCACTGCCAATTGCACTTTTAACGGCCCAGTCAGCATTGCCATTCAGTAGTGCCTGCCAGAGAACTAGGCCTTACAGTGCCACAGAATTCTGTGAGCCTGGGTTGCTGCTAATAGTTTTCCATTATTTTTGAATAATTTTGCATTTTGAGAAAATGTGCAGAGTTCCTCCAACCTTTTGTCTGTCTCCTTGAGGGTCTCAGCTTGAGAGGCTATAATTGCCAGAAATTCTGATGGAAATTGCACAATATTTTGAGTCTTGTGATTTGAAGTTTGCATCTATCACTGCAGAATAATTGCTTCTCCAAAGACTAGCCCTTTTGCCTACAAGTATAATGTCTTTATCCAACTTCTGACTCCCAAAGGCATCTTGGCTTTGATGCAGGCATTGCATAATTCAAGACTTTTAAAAAAGTACCTTATAATAAAGGTCGGGTGTGGCTTGAATTTAATTTTCCTCATCAAAGTTGTGAATGTACAGCTGAGGGATTGACATAAGAGCTGTGCAAACCCATCCAAGTTTGTTTGGAAATGGGTTTATAATTTTTCTGATCAGAACCAGTTGGCAGGTTTTAGGCTCCAATATGTAGTTTGCTTCATGTGAGAACAGGAGACCGCTCCACACAAGCCAGGAACAGGATATGGCTTTGGTTGGAAACTTTATGGAAACTTGTGTCTTCAGTACATCCTCGGGTCGTCCTCAGTCACTGCTATCAGGGTACCTTTGCAGCCTTGGTGGCAAACTAAAGCTACCCTTCTCTGCAGCAGAACCCTTAAAGGAAAGGCAACACATAACACCAGTGTTACACGCCCAGTGCTGTAAGCCACTATGTTACTTCGCCTCAGCAAGAGTGAGCTTTGCTGGTATTAGGCTGTGTATCAGACCCCTGTCACACCAGTCTCTCTTCCTCACCAGCAATCTCCCCAGGCATGGACAGCAGGTATTGTAGGCAGGGGTAGGCTGTGCCTTCCCAAACAGCCTAGCGTGGCCCTGCCCATGCCCTGTCCTGTCCACAAGGCAGACACCCTCCTGCAGTTCCCAGTGCTCTGCCTTGGCTGGCCCAACCTGGCTAGGGCTGTCTGGCTTGCCTGCCAGGGAGTCAGGGCGACTGGTGCTGGGGCCATGCTGCCCGGAGCATGGGGACCGGGAGCGCTGCCGCACAGCGCACCAGGCCTGGCCACACAGCCCGGAGCATTGGGACTGGGGCCTTGCCCCTTGGCCATGTGGTGCTGGGGCCTGGGGCTGCGGTGGGGGTGCTCTAGGTTCCTGCGGGGAAGGAGGGCCAGGGCTTTGGGCACAAGGGGAGAGGCTGGGGGCTACCTTCCCCCAACAGCTGAGTCACCGGGTGCCCATGTCCCCAGGACACTATCAGTCTTAACCTTGCCTAGCAAGTAACAATCCATGAACTCCAACCCCCGAGCTTCTCAGCGATGTGTCTCTGAAATGAACATTTACCCAAGTGCATTCACAGAAGATATTAAGTTCACTGCTCTTTTAGAGTCAGTACATTAGAGCTTATTAACCTAATTGAGGTCCTTCCCTTCAAATGCAGCACTGAGTTGGTTCATAGTAAAAATAGAACAAGTTGATTAACCAATGTACATAGGTTACTTTATTCCAAGTAGAAGGAATAAAGACAGAGAAATGGTTACAAAGAAATAAAAGTAAAAATATACTTTCTAATGGCCAAGAGGTAATTTATCAAGTTACAGTCTTTGTTCAAGATAGTTTCCTCCCAATTTTCCTTTTCCAGTCATAGCTGGCTAACTCTTAGCCAGGATCCCACAGAGTCCAAGGTGCTGGTGTTCCTTATCTCCTCAAGTGATGGATAATCCAAAGTCTTTCTGTGTGTCTTTATATCTCAGAGTTTGCCTTGGTTTGCAGGGTCAGATTTATGCCCTGGGGTTCAGTCTCTTGTCTTCCTCCGGGAGGCCGACTCCATCTTGGTTAAGGTATACCTGGGTGTGTTCTCATGTGATGCTTCTTGCTGCAATTTTACAATGTAAATGTTCTCTCCTGCAATTTCCAAAACAAATGAATAGCTCACTGAATTTGACCACATGACTGGTTTGAGGTGTTAACCTCTTTCCTTTGTGTGGAGAAAACCTGTTTATTAACTCCCCCTGATATGGCTGGTTTAAACATGTTTTAGTCTCAGACTTTAAAGCATAATATCAGTGAGTATCCATAATTCCACACCCACCACATTATCACATACATTTCACAATAGCATTATAGACCAGTGTGTTATGAGTTTTCAAATAATGCCTTGCAAGGCATGTATTGTACAAATACTATTGCTCTCATATGCAGGGTGTGGACACAGGGGTGCCTAGGGTTACAACCAGATTTAGAGAATTTAACTCAGCATCTCTCTGAGAAACAGAGTGAAAATAGTTAATGATGAATCACGGTGGGTGATGGTTACTACTGATGCTATTTATATGGTTATTTTGGCATGATAATGCATTGGATGAATGATCCCGATCAGATAATACTTTTGTGTTTGCTGAACTTGTTAATTGTCCTATTTTAATTCTTGTTAAGCGCCTAGAGCAATGAGACAGATATTTTATAAATTGAAATTTTTAAAAATGCTCCTGGTTTGTGGGAATTGGAAAATCCAAAACTGAAGCATAAGTTTTACCACTGACTTTCTCTGTGTTCTTTGGCAAGTCATTTAACCTGTCTGCCTATTATCTCCAGCTGTAAATGGGAATTACACTACTTACATACTTATTTCACAAGCATATTAAAGGGCTTATTTAGAAAATATTTGTGAAGTGCTTTGAATATGAAATGTGCTGAGTTGTTATTAAGGTCAGCTTCTACATGCATTTCAACTTGTATCCAAGGTATTGGAATGACTTTTGGTAACCACAAGAGCATTGGAAATGCACACTTATTTTGTAAAGTAGCATAGGTACTGTACCATTTTCAAGCCACTTCCTTTTCTGTCCTTGATTTTTTAGAAGAACTTTTACAGGGAGTAGTTGAAGAAGAGAACTATTGAAGGCCTGGAAGAAAAAGCCTACTCACATGAAAAAATATGCTAACATTTAGCATAATGGTTTACCGTTCTTCTTAGTGTTTTTTTTAAATGAGTAGTCATGTGTAAAGTATTTAATTTTTATTATAACAATGAATATACTAGAAAATGGTTTATCATGAAAATAAAGTTGTATAGAGCTAAAATTAGCTACAAACATTGATTTATGGAGCATATTTAAAGAAAGCCTTCTGGATAAATTGCTGGACTGGGAGTTAGGAGATCTGTAGTTAATACCTAGCTCTGCCACAGATTTCCTGTGTGACCTTGGGCAAGTTACTTAACCGCATATACAAAAAGAGTGTAATAAGAATTTCCTTTCTCCTTATCTTTGTCTGCTTTGTCTGTCAGATTATGAACTCTTTGGGGCAAAGTCTATCTCTTATAGTGTCTGCATAGCACTTTACAAAGTGGCTTAGCCCATTTCCCAGCGCCGCCTCCTTTTGTCTGCTCATCTGCTCTTGGGGGAGTAAGCAGGTGCACTAGATCCACTCACCTCTGCACATCATCCTACTTTAGTGTGTAAAGAAGGTTTTGACTTGCATGTGTGTGTCTAGCTCAAGGAGTAGCATCTTTCTCTTGCTATACTTTGAGATAGTTTTAGCACAGTATCCATTTTGCTTAGTATATGCCCAAATTTAACAGATAATTTATGGAGTAAGTAATTGTAGAACCCTGTGCTATTTCAGTATGCACAGGCTACAGGTATTCTAATGGTAATTCAGTCCGCAAAATTTCTTCTGAAGTGCTTGCAGGTTTGGTATTGCAGGATTTAATGAAAACTGAACCTGTCTCAGTCAGAAGCCATTCGAGACCTAAGAGTTGTGTAAAAAATAATAAAATGTCAATAAAATAAACTTGGCAACAGCATTAATGTCCATTTCAATATACAAACCAACTTTACTGACTGGAACTGAACTAGAAATTCTGAAGTCTCCAAACAGCTGTATTTTCCTTAGTGGGTTTCTTATTTGGACCTGGTGGCAGTGTGGGAGAGAGAGAGAACAACTTATTCCTTAGCATATGGTGCATATGCACTTTACAATGCCCAGCTGGGGCTATAATTTCAATAATGTTGAAACATACTGGGCCAGATTCTCCTCTTATTTATGCTAGCAGAAATTAGGAGCAGCTCCACTGAATTCAGTGGAATTACACCAGTGTAAGAGGAAAATCAGTCCCACTGTATGCACAATTGAAGTGCCCTATTTAAGACCACACATTGCTACAGTGGGAAGCCACACAAGTTGGCCTAAGCTCTGTCTGTGGATGTATACAGGTCCTATGGAAGTCAATGTGAGCCTCATCAAAATGGCAGATATTAAGTACCTTAGTTGGGTAGATACTAATAATCTTAATTGTCTAAGTTGTGGTATCCTGTACATAACAAAACTGTGCTTCAGAAAAATTAGAAATTGGATCAATCTGCTTATTGGGGCAGATTCTGTCACCCTTACTCCTGTTGTGTAGCACCTCACTCCATTAGTGGCCCCATTAACTTCAGTGGGATGACTTGAGGAGTAAGGAGTGTGAGTAAAAGCTGTCAAGATCTGGCCCCTACCCCTCAGTTGGTCATCCTTCCTAATACTGAGGAGTATTTTATGCGAGTAATCCCATTGATTTGATCAAAACTGCTCATATAAGCCAGCATAGCAGAAGCTGGTCAATTCTCATTCAGTTCAATAAAAATGATACATTAAAAATGTATTGTCTATCAGATGAAAACAAAGTATTAATAATAATTTACACCTATAAAATGCCTTTCATTCAAGGTGCTCTACAAACCCTAATTAAGACTTGCAGCTCCCTTTTGCAGTAAGGAATTCTTATCCCCCGTTACAGAAAGCTAAACTGAAGCACAGAGCACTTGTCCTGTCCAATGTCAGGCAATCAGTGGCAAAGCACACACATAGACATCCTTAAAATCTCAATCTGCTGATGTAACCACTAAGCACAATGAGTCCCTGCTAAATCACTACCTGATTTCTAATGATATATGAGAAATGTTGTCTCTTATTCAATTGTCTAGCTCTTGGCATGCTCTTAAGGTAAGAGGACCACAAATAATTATACATGGAAACATTTACTGGGCTCATCTGTTTTTGATCTCACAGAGAAGCCCCCTTTCCAATTACTGTATAGGGATCTGAGTGGCAATCTGAGGTTTCTGTGAGGTGCTGTAAGGAGATTTTGATAGTCAAATATAATGTAGCCAAGCTTCACCTTTAGAAGCCAAGTCAGTCTTTCACGTACTAGGCTTATTTCAAATAAGGGACATTACTGGCAAATTCTAGTCTGTCACTGGGCAGAGCATAGATCTATTTATAGAACGCTCTTCTAAAAGCAAACTAATCAATATAGCATGTTTGTTTTTCAGCAACTATACAGTAGCAACAGTAAGCAAGGCAGGAATACTATTCCACAGCTAGTTTTATATTAGTTATGGGACCATATGCTCTATACATGTAGTAGCCTATTAATATGTAGAGCATATGATATCCTTTATGGAAACAGAAAGATACATTATTTATTGTAAAGGGGATATGATACTAAATGCTACTGTGGATAAGTAATGTAGCGACAGTAAATTCCTATGGTCATGAAATGATTTATTCATTTTCATGCAATGGAAAAAGCCTGTCACATGGCTAGATTTCCATCAGCCATGAGACTATGTGCACTACAGAAGGTTGCTGTGTATTCTGTACTATATGATGACCTCTGTGGAAATGGAACAGTAAATTATTTAACTTGTAGGTGATCTGATATTAAATGCTACAGTGGATAAATCGTGTAGCTACAGTGAATTCACATGATCATGACATGGTATTCATTAACCATTTATTTGACCCTGCTTATATGGAAGCAAAACATGCTTCCCTCCTCCGTTCTAGCAGAGGGACATCTGGCAGTGGAACTTGTGCAATTCTGTTGTACAAAGAGGAAGATGCTAGACAAGGGATATGTCTGTCTGCACAGTGGGAGCCCAGCTACATGGGGGCTCCATTCACAGCTGCAAATTGGGGGGCATTAAGGAGTGGAGACAACCTACTTTAGGTTGAAGCAACTTCCGTGGACTCAGTCTACAGCCTGGGATGTAGTGGGGAAGTAATTCTATCTTCCCTCCCAATCCAGTTAAGATGTCCAGTGCCCCGTGTAATTATTCTCGCTGGGTGCAAGGAGAGAATTTCCCTCATTCTATTCTGCATAGAGCAATGCTTATTTGGTATATATAAATATTAACAATATTTTCAGAAATTATCATCCGTTGTTAATTTTCCCACAGTGCTGGCTATCTTCTGAAGAACTGGCACAGGACAGCCACTTCAAATCTGTAACACATGCAGAATTACCAGCATACTAACTAGACTTCCTCAGATTCACCAGAAAGGGGATGTGGAATATAAGAAACGAGCTGATAGTGAGCTCAGTATTCTAGTGTATCTAAAGAGTGCCCTGTCTTTATATCTTGCTGTGATTCAGGGCCAGATCTTGCCTCTGTTGCCCATGCTGAGCAGAACCTACTCCAGAGGTATTCCCTGGCTTTAGTGAGGTGGCTTGCAGAATAATGGTGGCAGATTCTGGCCCTGTAATGGATTATTTTTAATCAGTTGTATACTATAGCCTATCTACAATGTGCTCCGTCCACTTAGTGTAGTGTACTATAGTGATTGTAATATAATATGATACATTATAATTATTAACCATGACTTATCTTTAACAGAGGGTGAGGTTAATATACAAAACAGCAATAGAGATGATGGGTGAAATCCTGGTTCCACTGAAATTACTGGGAGTTTTGCCACTGAATTCAGTGGGGCCAGGATTTCACCTGAGATAGTACTTCTCTAATGTATTTACACTCACAACACACCTCTGAGGTAGAGATGTGTTATCTCTTTTTTTTATAGGTGGAGAACTGAGGCACAGAGGTTAAGGCCCAGATTTTTAAAGGTATTTAGGAATTATGGCACTCAGCTCCACAATGCCTAACTGATTTAGAAGCCTAACCATAGGCATAGTTTGGGAAAGCTTGAGGGGACATTTCCCCCCAAAACTGCAAGCCTTAGACAGGCATGGAATTTGCTCCCTACATGCATTGCCCCATTGGCCTTACTGGAGCTGCCTCCCTGAAATATAGAAGTCAAACTACACCCTTATTTTCTAAAGGGATTCAGGCACTTAGGAGCCTAAATCCCTTTTGAAAAGGGACATTAGACTCCTAAATCTAGGGTGACCAGACAGCAACTGTGAAAAATCGGGATGGGGGTGGGGGGATAATAGGCTTCTATATAAGAAAAAGCCTCAAATATCGGGACTGTCCCTATAAAATCAGGACATCTGGTCACCCTATCTAAATCAGCTAGGCATTGCAACGCTGAGTGCTGCAATAGGGTTACCATATTTAAAAAATAAAAAAAGAGGACACTCCACGGGGCCCTGGCCCCGCCCCTTCCCCACCCCCAGCCCCGCCCAACTCTGCCCCAACTCCGCCCCAACTCCGCCCGTTCCCCGCCCCTTCCCCAAAGTTCCCGCCCTAACTCCCCCTCCTCCCTCCCAGCCACGCGAAAAGGGCTGCCTGAGCGCTACCAGCTTCACATTTGCCGGGCAGCCCCCAGACCCTGCACCCCCAGCTGGCACTTCCCCAGCGCAGCTGGAGCCCGGGAGGGGAAGCGCCCAGCCGGAGGCGCAGGGTCTGGAGGCTGCCCAGCAAACCGTGAAGCCGGTAGCGCTCGGGCTTCGGGCAGCCCCCTTACCTCCGGACCCTGCGCCCCCGGCCGGGCACTTCCCCTCCTGGGCTCCAGCAGCTGCTGTGCTCCCTGAACTCCTGGGCTCTGTAAGTGCCGAGCTGCCCGAGCGCTACCGGCTTCGGGCAGCCACCATGCCTCCGGACCCCGAGCCGCCGGCCGGGCACTTCCCCTCCCGGGCTCCAGCTGCTCTGCTCCGGCGGCGCAGGGTCCAGAGGCATGGGGGCTGCCCGAAGCCGGAGCGCTTAAACAGAGCCGAAGAGTCAGGGGAGGAGCACAGCAGCCGCGGGAGGGGAAGTGCCCAGCCGGTATTTTCCCGGACATGCTTGGCTTTTTGGCAATTCCCCCCCGGACTGGGGTTTGATTACCAAAAAGCCGGACATGTCCAGGAAAAAACGGACATATGGTAACCCTATGCTGCAATGCCTAAGTACCTTTTAAAAATCTGGGCCTAAGGGATTTGCCCAAAGTCACACTGGAAGTTTTGTCCAGTGGTTACTGCACTAGCACATACTGCCTCTCATCTGTATCCTTGTACTTCTAGTGAGAAAAGGATCTGTTGTTGATATTGTACATTATAATGTAAGCTACTGATACAGGCATCAACCGTACAAGGAAGAGAGCAATATTTACTGATATAGGTCTTGTCTACACCTAAAACTTAGGTTGACCTAGTTGTCTCTCAGGGGTGTGGCAGACGCAGTTTAGCCGAGCTCAATCTAGGTGTAGACACCATTAAGTCAACGGAAAAATTGTTCCGTCAAGCTAGCTACCGCCTCTGCGGGGGTGGATTTACTATAGCAATGTTCAGTGGTTCTCAAACTTTTGTACTGGTGACCCCTTTTACACAGCAAGCCTCTGAGTGTGAACCCCCCCCCCTTATAAATTAAAAACACTTTTTTTATATTTAACACTATTATAAATGTTGGAGGTGAAGTGGAGTTTGGGGTGGAGGCTGACAGCTTGCGACCCCCCAGATAATAACCTCACGACCTCCTGAGGGGTCATGGCCCACAGTTTGAGAACCCCTGCTGTAGCGAGTGTCTACACTGTAGTGCTACAGTGGCAATACTGCGGTTGTGTGTCTGTAGTATTCGTAGTGTAGGTATACCCGTACAGTCAAATCACGCTTGTCTGGCTCATTTGCGCCAGCCCTATGTAAATGTTTATTTTTGTGAAGATTAACAGTAGAGTAGTTAGTTTGCTCTCTACCGTTTTTATTCATCATGTTAATTCTTTTAAATCACCATCAATGTTCCTCTCAACATTTCTTAATTCTGTTTTAATCCTAACACTCCTTTACACAGTTCTGAAAAAATATTTACAATCTTGATATGTTTGATATAATTATTTTCATGTAAATTGCTCCTGACCTTCTAAGGCCACTTCTACACTTAAAACTTCTGCAGGTAAAGTTATGTCCCTTTAGGGTGTGATTTTTTTTAATTGACATTTTTATACCACTATAAGCCATAGTGTAGATGCAGTTATACTGGCAAAGGAGTGCTTTTGCTTATATAAGGTGTGTCTACACTACAAGAGTTTGTCAGTGTAGCTATAGTGGCAAACCTTTTCTAGTGTAGATTAGGCCTGAATATTATGTCTAGAAATAAAAATTCATTTTCTTTTCCTGCTGCCACTTTCCATGCTCTCAATCATTTCCTAAATACTGCTAACTAGTTCATCGGTCCCATTAATCAGAGCTCACCCAGGATAGATTGCTGCTCCTCTGTCTTGTTTGGATTAACTGATTTTCTGCATCTCCAGCACAGTTTGCAGTAAATTTGTGAAAGAGAGGTTTTTAGTAGTGGGCTTATCACCTGAATCTTAGGGAGATGGTCTGTCTATTCTCTTATTGCTTCGTATTCTCTTTGGGAACAGATGCACTTGTTTGATCAATGTCTAGGTTAATACAGTAAAACCGTCTTATTGGATCTGTTGATTAAATCCTACAATATGTTAGTTAGGCACAGCCCTGTATGTATGGGTGATGTGGAGTCCTTTCACCCATGGCGAAGTACCAGAGGTCTTTCTGCCTCTATGGGATCCCCACTGTGCAGGGGGAATGGGTACATTGCTAAACCTCTATAAGGAGTACAGCATACTCCCTCCTAGGCAGTCAGCACTATGCCTCCACCCAGTCTCTGCCCCTCCCAGCCTTCTCTGAGATACTGTGCACCCCTTGGGGAGTAATAAGGGAGCAGTCCCTGTCCTCCTCTGAAGCTAGGGGCTGACATTCTGCCTCACACTTAGGAAGGATACACACGGTGATGGAGTGGGTAGGATGACAGCCCTAAATCAGTATAGGTTTTAATAAAAAATATTTGATCTATACAAAATGTTAATGACTTATGGTTTAACACACACACACACACACACACACACACACACACACACACACACACATTAATTAGTAACAAAAACTAAGCAAACAGTCCACATCAAAAAAATGTATTCAGGGAAACATAGGTGCTGAAACAATTTTTATAGAGGGAATACTGAAAACCATTGAACAAAACTATATACCCTGTATATGATGGGAATCACTTCAAACTGCCACATCCCTAATTCCAGCACTTATATAGGGAAACATAGTCCTTTTTCCTGTTTGTGAATGTCCACAGACTGATTTGTTACAAATTTATTTTCTATTCAGAATTGTTCAGTGAATATTCTGTGCGAACAAGTGTCAGCGTATAGATTGTTCCTAGACTGTCTGCAACACATGTAAATTCAAGTGTTCCAATTTTTGAGCTGTGTGATTGGTCACTTAAATCTAATGTAATTATTTCTGTTCCTAATTGGATGGCCTGACCTTTATAAAATACGTTATGCTTCCCCCCAAAATGAATTTTTATTTTCTGATTGAGTCTTAGCTCTTGGTGTGAAACTCTCTTACTATGAGCATTCATACAGTCGGAACTTTGCCTCTATGAGTATCTGTAAAAGCTGAATAAGAATGGGTGCAGGCATGGGCCCAGATTTTTAAAGGTATTTAGGAACTGCCATGCTCAGCATTGCAATGCCTAAGTGTCATTTTCAAAAGGCACTTAGTCTAAATCTCTTTTGGCTGTCAATGGGATTTTGGTTCCTCTGGGTATGTCTACACTACGGGATTAATCCGAATTTATATAATTCGGATTTGAAAAACAGGTTGTATAAAGTCGAAATGTATGCGGCCACACTAAGCACATTAATTCGGTAGTGTGCGTCCAAGTACCGGGGCTAGCGTCGATTTCTGCACCGTTGCACTGTGGGTAGCTATCCCATAGCTATCCCATAGTTCCCGCAGTCTCCCGCGCCCATTGGGATTGTAGGTTAAGATCCCAGTGCCTGATGGGACAAAAAACATCGTCACAGGTGGTTCTGGGTACAGCCTCACCTCCTCCTTCCCTCCTCCCTCCCTCCCTCCCTGCATGAAAGCAACGGACGGCAGACAACCATTTTCGCGCCTTTTTTCCTGGGTGGGTGAACACTGCAGACTCCATACCACGGCAAGCATGGAGCCCGCTGAGCTCAAGACAGCAGTCATGAACATTGTAAACACCTCGCGCGTTCTCGTGGAGTTTATGCTCAGCCAGGACCAGAAAAACGAGGCGAGGAGGCAGCGGCGGCGGCAGCGCAGCGACAAGCATGATGAGGACATTGACATGGACATGGACACGGACACGAATACAGAATTCTGTGAAACTACGGGCCCCGGTGCTTTGGAGATCATGTTGTTAATGGGGCAGATTCTATCCATGGAACGCCGATTCTGGGCAAGGGAAACAAGCACAGACTGGTGGGACCGCATAGTGTTGCAGGTCTGGGACGATTCCCAGTGGCTGCGGAACTTTCGCATGCGTAAGGGCACTTTCATGGAACTTTGTGACTTGCTGTCCCCTGCCCTGAAACGACAGAATACCAAGATGAGAGCAGCCCTCACAGTTGAGAAGCGCGTGGCGATAGCCCTGTGGAAGCTTGCAACGCCAGACAGCTACCGGTCAGTCGGGAATCAATTTGGAGTGGGCAAATCTACTGTGGGGGCTGCTGTGATGCAAGTAGCCAAAGCAATCACTCAGGTGCTGCTACGAAAGTTAGTGACTCTGGGAAATGTGCAGGCTATAGTGGATGGTTTTGCTGCAATGGGATTCCCTAACTGTGGTGGGGCGATAGACGGAACCCATATCCCTATCTTGGCACCGGAGCACCAAGCCACCGAGTATATAAACCGCAAGGGGTACTTTTCAATGGTGCTGCAAGCACTTGTGGATCACAAGGGACGTTTCACCAACATCAACGCGGGCTGGGTGGGAAGGGTTCATGACGCTCACATCTTCAGGAACACTACTCTGTTTAAAGGGCTGCAGCAAGGGACTTACTTTCTGGACCAGAAAATAACCGTTGGGGATGTTGAAATGCCAATAGTTATTCTTGGGGACCCAGCCTACCCCTTAATGCCATGGCTCATGAAGCCGTACACAGGCAGCCTGGACTGGAGTCAGGAGCTGTTTAACTACAGGCTAAGCAAGTGCAGAATGGTGGTAGAATGTGCATTTGGCTGTTTAAAAGGTCGCTGGCGATCATTATTGACTTGCTCTGACCTCAGCCAAAGAAATCTCCCCATTGTTATTTCTGCTTGCTGTGTGCTCCACAATCTCTGTGAAAGTAAGGGGGAGACCTTTATGGCGGGGTGGGAGGCTGAGGCAAATCGCCTGGCTGCTGATTACGCGCAGCCAGACACCAGGGCGATTAGAAGAGCACACCAGGAAGCGCTGTGCATCAGAGAAGCTTTAAAAACCAGTTTCATGACTGGCCAGGCTACAGTGTGAAATATCTGTTTGTTTCTCCTTCATGAAAACCCGCCCCCTTTATTGACTGATTTTCTATAAGGAACCCACCCTCCCCCTTCCCCCAGCTTTCTTTCAAACCAAATAAAGTCACTATCATTTAAAAATCATTTATTCTTTATTAATAGATTAGAAAAAGAGGGAGGGAACCTGGGTGGTATTTGGGAGGAGGATTGCTGGGAAGGAAAAAGCCACAAAGAAAAGATTAAAAAAATGATAGCCTTTTGCTTGGGCTGTCTACTGGGGTGGAATGGGAAGGTGTACGGAGCCTCCCCCCCCCCCCCCGCGTTCTTACACGTCTGGGTGAGGAGGATACGGAACATGGGGAGGGGGGGAGGGTGGAACAGGGACTGAAGCGGCAGTCTGTTTTCCAGCAGCCATTCCTGAAGCTCCACCAGACGCCGGAGCATGTCTGTTTGCTCACGCAGCAGCCCCAGCGTTGCATCCTGCCTCCTCTGGTCTTCCTGCCGCCACCTCTCATCTCGAGCGTCTCTCCTCTCCTCACGTTGGTCCCTCCTGTCCTCACGTTGGTCCCTCCTGTCCTCACGTTGGTCCCTCCTGTCCTCACGTTCACTGGCTTCTTTCCTATACTTTGAAACTGTTTCCTTCCACTCATTCAGATGAGCTCTGTCACTGTGGCTGGATTCCATAATTTCAGAAAACATCTCGTCTCGCGTTCTCTTCTTACGACGCCTTATCTGTGATAACCTTCGGGATGGAGGAGGGAGGCTTGAGGAATTTGCAGCTGCTGTAGGGAGGGGAAAAAAGAGAGAATTGTTTAAAAAGCTACATTTTGCAGAACAATGCTTATACTCTTTCACGGTGACCAACACTATTCACATTACATAGCACATGTGATTTCTGTGCAAGGTCGCATTTTGCCTCTTAATGCTGAGTGCCTGTGGCTTTGCTGCTAGAGATCACAGGTCTGGGCAACAGAATTCGGCTTGCATGTGGCCATGGTAAGCCATTGTCTTACAGCTTCTGCGCCCTCCTTTCCCACATACCAAGCATAGCCTGTAGAGTGCTGCGGTTTTTCTGTTAACATTCAGCAGCACCAGAAAACAAACTAACCACCCCCCCCTCTCGCCATGAATTCTCTGGGATGATCGCTGTACCCCTCCCCCCCCACCGCGTGGCTGGTAACAGGGAAGATCCCTGCTAGCCAAACGCGAAAAACTCAGGGCCAATTTCCCATCTGCGCTTGGCTAACTGCAGGGAAGGATTTATTTTCCGCCACAGGCAAACAGCCCAGTAGGAACGGCCACCTCTGTCCCCTTAATTAAGTTCCCGTATTTCAACCAGGTTACCAGGAGTGATATCACTCTCCTGAGGATTACACAACAAGATAAAGAACGGATGTTGCTTGAATGCCAGCAAACACCGGGACCATATGCTGCCAGGCTTTGTCAGGCAATGATACCAGATTACTTGCTGCAAGCATGGCGTGGTCAAGTGTCCTACCATGGAGGAGGGAATAAGGATGCACTGCCCAGAAACCTTGTGGCAAGGCTTTCGGAGTACCTCCAGGAGAGCTTCATGGAGATGTCCGCTTCATCCCCAGACACGTTAACAGACTTTTCCAGTAGCTGAACTGACCGCGAATGCATCCCAAGTCCTCAGGGCAAAGTAATCATTAAAAACCGTTTGCTTTTAAAACAAGTTTTATATTTTAAAAGGTAAACTCACCTGAGGTCCCTTCCATGGGGTCAGAGTCTTGGGTACTGGCTTGGGAGGCTTGGGAGGGTACTTCAGTCAGGGTGAGAAAAAGATCCTGGCTGTTGGGGAGAACGGAGTGCTGTGTGCTCTCTGCAAGCTCATCCTCATCCTCATCCTCCTCCTCCTCCTCCTCTCCCCCATCGGCAGAATCCTCAGGCGTCGCAGATGAGACTATCCCCGACCCAGAATCCACGATCACAGGTGGGGTAGTGGTGGCAGCCCCCCCTAGAATTGCATGCAGCTCGGCGTAGAAGCGGCATGTCCGCGGCTCTGACCCAGAGCGACCGTTTGCCTCCTTTGTTTTTTGATAGGCTTGTCTGAGCTCCTTGACTTTCACGCGGCACTGCTCAGAGTCCCTATTGTGGCCTCTCTCCATCATGCCCTTGGAGATTTTTTCAAAAGTTTTTGCATTTCGTCTTTTAGAAGGAAGTTCTGCAAGCACTGAATCCTCTCCCCATACAGCGATCAGATCCAGTACCTCCCTCACGGTCCATGCTGGTGCTCTTTTTCGATTATCAGCCTGCATGGTTACCTGTGCTGATGAGCTATCTGTGGTCACCTGTGCTCTCCACGCTGGGCAAACAGGAAATGAAATTCAAATGTTCGCGGGGCTTTTCCTGTCTACCTGGCCAGTGCATCCGAGTTTAGATTGCTGTCCAGAGCGGTCACAATGATGCACTGTGGGATAGCTCCCGGAGGCCAATACCATCGAATTGCGGCCACACTATCCCTAATTCGAAATGTTAAAATCGATTTTGGCGCTACTCCGCTCGTCGGGGTGGAGTACAGAAATCGATTTAAAGGGCCCTTTACATCGAAATAAATAGCGTCGTTGTGTGGACGGTTGCAGGGTAAATTCGAATTAAAGCTGATAAATCCGAATTAAAGTCGTAGTGTAGACCAGGCCTAAGTGTCTAAGTCCCTTTCAAAAAGGGACTTAGACACTTAGGCTTCTAACCTAGTTAGGCATTGCAATGCTGAGTGCAGCAGTGCCAAAATACCTTTAAAAATCTGGGCCCTGGTCAAAGTTATGTTTTGTCAAACTGAAGTTGGAGAAATGTATGTGAATAACTTCCCTCACTGCTCACCCAGCAACTCTTATTTTGTATAGGTTCTTTTACCAACCAGATCATGATAGTGCCTGCATGCCTTCCAATAGAACATAAAATGATGACGAACATATGTCACATGTAGTTTGTTCTCTCTTTTTTGTCCTCTAGGAGGAGAACTGTATGTGTTGTGTAATCTGGCTTTTTGTCTGTTAAATGCACATGCTGTTCTGAGTTTGTTAGAGAAGTCAGGTTGAAGAAATATTTCTTGCACTTGGAACAGAAGGTGCTGAGGTTTGTGATGGTCCTTAGTTCCTGTAGGAGTTTGTTCCAGTCTTGGGCTGGTACCCAGGAAAGGTCTGTCTCCTAATCAGACAAGTTTTATTCTTATTGTAGAGACTTCCACTGTTCCTGAGGAATGGAGTTGTTGACCATAGTCTTTATCCTAGAGCTTTAGGTCATCTTTTAAGTATTTTGTGCCCATGCCACTGAGCGCTTTGAAGATAAGGACCAAAACCTTGACCTAACTTGATAGTCAGTGCTGAACGTGGAGGACAGGTTTACTGTGCATCCAGTAGCCTGTGTTGCCGAGGAGATGTGCTGCAGTGTACTATTAGTACCGTTTTTTATTATGATAATTAAGAAACAAAAGCACATAGCTGAAATTCTATGTCCCCATACTTTCTCATGTGCAATGCTCAAGTAAAAAGATTTTGCACAGGGGAGTTCTGCAGGGGTTCCTTCCCCACAAACTGCTCCATAGTTGCAACTGTAGCCAGGGGCTCCATGACTCTGGCCTCATATATAAAGTGGCCCCTTCTACTTTAGAGTAGATGTAGACCCTGTATATCAGTGTTCTGCAGCACATGAGGATCTGTAGGCTTGGGGAAGTTGTTTGCATCCCTGCCTGTTCTTGCTCAACACAAACACATTTGTTTTCTGCCCTTCTGTGGCCCTTACTTAGCCATAGATTTGTGTCTATGTGCTTATAATGAGAATGAAGTTTAAGATAGGCTTGAATGTATGTGAAATACAATAGATAAGGAGTTCAAAAAAGAATCAAACGCCAGTTCTGTTGGTGTTTTTAGTAGACTGAGGTGAATTTCAACTACTGAGATCTGTGCATGATCTTTGAACTGTTTGGACTGGTTGTGAGGAGAAGGGAGGGCTTGAAAGGTAGATTTTCAAAGGCACAGAGAAAGGATAGGTGCTTAACTCCAACTCACATTGAAAGCCAATGGTGGATAGGTATGAACCTGCCATTTGTGCCTTTTTGAAAATCTCCCCAAGTTCTGAAATCTTCACTAATGTTTAGATCTGAAATAGTTAAAAGTAAATTAATTTCTCATGTTGTTAGGCTTTTTGTACAAATGTAGTTTCAAAGATACATTTCCAAAGACACATTTTTATATTTCACATTTAAGTCAAAATCTGCCTCCTCAATACTAAAATATATCCCGCCTTTGAGAAATGAATAGTACAAAAAACCCAGACCAAGCCTGTCAATCATTTAAAAATCCTTCATCATGAACTTGGATGTGTTTTTGTGAAGATCGAGTGACATCCATGCATACCATATTTAACAGAGTTTGCAGAGTGAAATTAAAGAATGCCTGAGTAAATTGGAATTTACTGCATGAACAAAAAGCATTAGCAAATTAAAAGAAAATTGATTTTAAAAAAATGTTATCACAAATACAATATGCCAGTTGCTGTCTGACTTCACTGAGTACCAATTTCCAGCATACAAAGAAATTATAATAAAGGTTTCAAAATACATTTTCATCAAGTAAAGATCCTTGATAATATTCTCCAAATAAAAGACCAGATTGTCCCTCTCTGACTTTAACAGTCCTCCAGCAGCTTTGTTTTTGTAACTTAAGCCATTTAGGTGTTGAGGGTGTATTGAGGTACTTAAACAGCTAAGTAACTACAAATATGACCCATAAATATATAAACATAATGATTGAAGAATCACAATGGAAACATAATATACTGTAAATCTGTTGGTATTCATTCAAATTGTTCCACACCAACAACATGACAATGCATTCCTTTTTAGCTGCTATATTATCTCCATCTTGATAAAGGTAAGACAGTTGCAACTCCCATGACTAGAGACTATGTGCTTAAATTCATATCCAGAGCTTGAATGCTACAAGATAGGAGTGGAATACTGCAAGCATTTCAACTGAGAACTCCTTGGCAAGTCTCAGTCTTCACAAACAACATATCCTGGGGAATTAGACCAATTAGTGGCCGGGCTAGAATGTTCTCATCTTTAATAAATCTTTGATAACTGCCTGTTCTAATAAAGACCTCATTAAAGTTTTGCACAGATTTGGAGCATGGAGGGATTGGCTACATTCACTTTTCTTACTTAGCTTTGTGCTTCACAGGCTATTGGCAGACCATGTGCCCCCAAGAATAAGTTATTGTTTCTGAGGAGTGGTTACTTCTTTACGGTAGCTTTATACTGAAATCATTCAAATGGGACTAGAAAGCTGGAACTGCTACTTCCATATGCTATAAGGATAAGACAAAGATTTAGAAAATAAAGCCATCAAAGCACAACATGTCTGCATCACTGTTGCATTATGGAGGCCAAAGTTGAGCACTAGATATTAGGAGAGAAGTAGCAGATGGGTTAGGACAATCACCAAGCATAACCAAAAGCAATACAAAAGATAAGTTTATGAAGGGAATAGTTTAATGGGATAACGTGATTTTAGTCAAAGGAACAGCATGCCATGGCAGGTAAATAGTATAATGGCTAAAGAGGGTCAGGCTGGAGAATCTTGCCTACGTGCTCGGGGTTTTACTGATCGCCATATTTGGGGTCGGGAAGGAATTTTCCTCCAGGGTAGATTGGCAGAGGCCCTGGAGGTTTTTTGCCTTCCTCCGCAGCATGGGGCAGGGATCGCTAGCAGGAGGATTCTCTGCTAATTGAAGTCTCTAAGCCACAGGATTTGGGGACTTCAACAGCAGAGTCAAGGGAAAGGGTAGGGACGGCTTTGTGGCCTGCATCATGTGGGAGGTCAGACCAGATGATCATAATGGTCCCTTCTGACCTTAAAGTCTATGAGTCTATGATTTTTTCAACATCTAGGTTGCACTGTTTTTTCCGCTCTTCCTTATTTAGTTATTTGTATTAAGAGATTGGGGCCTGATTTTGCTAGGCGTTGTAAAAACATAGTAATAGACAATGCTAGCCATAATGAGTTTATAATCTAAACAAACAAGAAAGATCAAGGGAAGTAGTAGTTGTAGTCTCAGTTTACAAATTGAGAACCGGGACCCAGAAATTATACAATTTAGTCAAGGTAATGCAGGATGTCTGTGGCAAGTTTAGGAATTGAAGCCAGATCTCCTGAGTGCCTTTATCATAAAGCCACTCTTCCTAAGACCAATATTTCCTCAAAATGGAGCATCTTATTCTTGGGACTGAAAGGTCTGTTTTGGTGGTGCATTGAAATCATCTTAAATTAAAGATTGTCCCTAGAGAAAATCAATGACAGACATGGTAAATTTGTACATTGCTGGTTCAAAAGCCTTTACTGTATGTTATGACAGCTTTTTCTATTGTATCTGTAGAGAACTATTTTAGAATGCCGTCTTCGGGTGTCTATCAGGTACCAATTTTGAAACCTGGAGTTCATTACTGTGTGTCATGGCTGATTGTGGGAGGAAATCATGCAGTGTCTGCTAGTGATGATACTTCAGACAGCATAAGCCGAGAGGGGGTAGATATTCAAAGCATTTACTGTTAAGTTTGGCATCTCCTAATTGAAGGCATCTAGTTCAGTTTGAAGAGCATGGGTGAAAAGTTTTTACAACAGCCAAAATTTATAACGGGATCTGTGATGGGGTGTCCACCCCACACTGGCCCTGAAAGGGTTAATGAAGGCCTGATGGGCCAATTAACCTATTAAGCTGAAGGCTGAGAGGAAAATCCTAATTAGGAGAAGCTCACCTGTGCAGGAGCAGGCAGGGCTTCTATAAGGGAAGTGCCTTTGGCTCTAACACACAGAGGGGGAAAGCCAGAAAGGTAGGATAGGGCTCAGGAAAAGGTAGTAAGGTCTAGAAGGGAACAAACCTTGGCTGCTGGCTAGAGCAGTGGTTCTCAAACTAGCACCACCGCTTGTTCAGAGAAAGCCCCTGGCGGGCTGGGCCGGTTTGTTTACTTGCCGCGTCCACAGGTTCGGCCGATCGTGGTTCCCACTGGCCGTGGTTTGCCGCTCCAGGCCAAAGGGAGCTGCAGGAAGGCGGCCAGCATGTCCCTTGCCCATGCTGCTTCCTGCAGCTCCCATTGGCCTGGAGCAGTGAACCGCAGCCAGTGAGAGCCACAATCGGCCGTGCCTGCAGATGCAGCAGGTAAACAAACCGGCCCAGCCCACCAGGGGCTTTCCCTGAACAAGCGGCGGCCCTAGTTTGAGAACCAGGCTTGAGGACCCCTCAGCCAGAAATTGGAGTAGAGGGTGGGCCTGGGTTCCCTTGCTAGCCACTGAGGGAGTGGCACTACAAGGCAGGCAATGGACTAACTGCCTAGGACTGCTGGCAATAAAAGAGACTTTGATACCGAGAAAGGGGGAAATGCATATAGTGACCTGGCTGGAGGTCTGAGCCGCAAAGAGGCAGCAGCAGCTCAGGGAACAAGAGAGGGGCTGCAGACTCTGAGAGAGAGGCAGAGAGAGAGTGTGTAATTGCAGGCAGGGTTGTTGACCTGGTGAACTATAGCCCAGAACGTCCAGGAGGAGGTGCCATTCTAGCAGTGAGTGGAGCCCTCCATCACAGGATCTTCAGAATAATACAGTGTAAGTTAGTGTTCTAGAATGTAACTGTCTGTAGGCAATTCAATGGGACAGAATGAGTTTTCTATCACCTGAAGTGTACATGGAGTTATAAAAAAAAATGCGTGCTCTTTATTAAACAGTGCTAATTAAAGCACAGCAACTTCATCCCAATTATTGATCACAGCATCTACACAAAGAAAAGAAAACCAAATACAAAGTGCTGGTGTTGGCTCCTACAGTCACGATGGAGCCATTATTTTAACAGAGGAACTAGGTTTGGCAACACTGAATTTTTGAAGGTAGGCTGGGGAATTCATCTTCTCCAGCACTTGCCCTTTACAGCATTTTCCTCCTCAGAGCCGTAGATTCTCTTTCATTTCTCTGCAATATGTCTGACATCAGTATTGTGCCTTTTGCTGTTCTAATTGCTGCTTTCCAGCTAAAGTGCAGATAGCACAGTAGGTTGACAAATATGTGTAAGAACCAATTAGAAGTAGTTTTCTATGAAATACATGAGTAGAAACTTGATTTACTTGAGAAAGTACATAGCTGTTGGCTAAATGCTGTGTGTTCATTATCATTGTTAGGTTATAGGCCTGATGATGCGTTTTCTGATCTCATCTTTAGAATGCTTGTTGTGGTACCACTTCAGCTTCTATTTTCTTATGCATGTATTTAGTTTGCGTGAGTTTTGAGTAATATTTTAATTCTCACATGCCTTTCTTTGGTAGTGGAATGTATATCTTGCATACACTCTCATGAATCTTGCATAAGGTGTCACTACTTTTCTAATCAGGATTCTTAATGAATAGGGTTACCATACGTCCGGATTTTCCCGGACATGTCCAGCTTTTTGGGCCTCAAATCCCCATCCGGGGGGAAATCCCAAAAAGCCGAACATGTCCGGGAAAATAGGGAGGGGCCGGTGGTGCTGGGCCGGGTGCTGGGCCGGGGCCGGCGGTGCTGGGCCGGGGGTGCTCAGCCGGGGGCTGGCCCAGGGGTGCAGGGCTGGGGGCCGGGCCCGGCGGTGCGGGGCCAGCGGGGCTGGGCCGGGGGCCGGCAGTGCTGGGCCGGGGGCTGGCCCGGGGCTGGCACCCCAGGAGCCAAGCCAGGCTGGAGATGCTGGGGCCGGGGCCGGCCGCCAGAGGGAGCCGCTCAGTTGGGGGGGCCAGACTGGGCCGCGCCTCCTCTCCCCACCCCCCACCTCCAGCTTACCTGCTGCCTGCTTCAGGTTTTTCGCGGGAAGCAGGGGAGGGGGTGGAGTTGGGGCGGGGACTTTGGGGAAGGGGTGGAGTTGGGGCGGGGGGCATGGGCGGGGCTGGGGGCGGGGGCGGGGCCCCGTGGAGTGTCCTCTTTTTGGACACTCAAAATATGGTAACCCTATTAATGAATTCAGCAGTTGTGCTATCACAACCAATCACCCTTTCTATCTCACCTCAGATGCTGGTTCCTGCATGTGGCAGCTAAAATTTCATTTCTTTATCATCTACCCTCCTATAATGTTTTCTAGTATAGAGGTTTGACTTTTTCTCGGTCTCTTCTGCTTTTTATATTGCCAAATCCAGCAATACTAAAGTTCCCATGGCTGGGTATGATTGTACTCATTCTTCTCTTGAAGCCTTCCTGACATCTCTCATTTTACTGAGTGTCCTATGATTACTTGTTTTTTGCAGTTCATGCTTCTTGTATTGCTCATCTTTATCATATCTCACCATGCTTTGCATGTACCAGCTCACTGCTACATAATCGTTCCCAACTGCCTTATTTAAGGTGCCTTTTCAGTCTGAGCTCTTGTACATTTTTTTGCAAGGTCAAATAAATCCTATTCAGATAGCAGCATTTTGGGTGCTTTGTTCAACTTGCCATCCTGCCATGCATCAAACTGCTCACCAATTTTCACTGTGCACTTCTTTGCCACTATGTGCAGTATATTCCTGGGAGACTGAGGTAAAGTGCATATGCAGCAAGCCTGGAATTTTGAAAATAATTAGCTAGTGACTTGCTATCAGCCCCTGATGGTGCAGAGCAGCTGGGGATGCTATTTTTTTTAAATCTTTCCTGCAGAATGTGTAATAGTTTGAATTCCTGGGGAGCTGATCTTGAGAACAAAGAATGTATTTTCTCTTGCTGAGATGTTGAAATGGAGTGCTTTCAGGGAACAGCTGATGCTCAGCGCAGAATTCAATGAGTTATATAATTATGCATTGACCTTTTCCAATCAATGTCATGCCATTAGATTCTGATAAAAATGCCCCTTCTTATTTTAGCACCAAAGACCCTGCAAATGGCATTACGTCATGCTGTTGAAAAGTATCAATAAGCCCCTGTAGGCTATAGGAATCCCAAGGGTTGTTACGTGCACTCTCCTGTTGAGTGTTAAGCTATTTTTAATATCAAGGTCTTATTTATCAGGGCCTTAATGTTCAGGGTTTAGATAAGTCTTCAAAGTGTGGATGCTTATCCAGACCTATAGAGGCCTTGAGCACCCGCACCCTCAGACAACCTCCTGCCGTCAACAGGCTCCCCTCACCTGCATCTGCTTTGTGTGGACCTATTACCTCCTCTTTCAAATGTTCTTGGAAAGAAGCATATTTGTTTCCCCACCCTGGTGTCTTCAGTGGGGAATTTCCTCTCTCCCTCTCTATTAGGGGGCCTTCAGACTCTCCTTCCCATTGGTCTGTTTCCTGGCAGTCAGGAGGGTTTGTTTGACCTCTTATCCCCCCCCAGTGTCATGTCCCCTAGACTGTCCCTAGGTTCACCATTCCACCACAGCATGCACCCATCTTTTTCCTCCTCTGCCTTGAGACTGTGATCTTGGGGTGAATGGAGAATTCGGCCACCCCTTCCCCATATATGTAACATGACTTACTGCAGGGACTGGGACCAGGCAGTCTGGGCCACAATGGGACAGCTGACAGGTGTATAAAACTTTTTGCTAGTTGATCTTATTTTTCTAAGACTCCTGGACAAATAATCTGAGTAACCTGCTTCCTTCAACCTTTGTTTTGCTTTAACTTTTCTGTGCTACATTTAGTGAATGGGCATCTGTTCAATTTCCATATTACACCTTTGAAGATGGTTATTCTCTCCTGTAGTACTTTTTATAATAGTCTGTATTTCAGTACGGTCCTCCATGGCTTTGGTGTTTCAACTGAGAGAATTAACTTTTCAAAACGCTTTTTACTGCGTTCAAATGATACTGCACTGATCATAAAACTAAGAGAACCCCAAAGACAGACAGTTTTGGTGAATTATTTGTTAGATTCAGTCACTCATAAAAAAGAGTATTGCCTGTACCTAGCCATGATGTCATAAGGGGGAAATTAACTGGAATGCAAGGAGTCTGGCACTATGCAAACAGTGTCACCGTTGTGGACAGAGCACATGCACTCCCTGTGTGCAGTAGGACTGCCTATGAGTTCCACAAAAGCCAGTATGGAGCGGGGTGAGATGCCACTGAATCCAGTACTATAGAATCATAAAAACATAGGGCTGGAGGGGACTTTGAGAGGCCATCTAGTCCATCCCCCTCCGCTGAGGTGGGACCAAGTAAACCTAGACCACCCCTGAAAGGTGTTTGTCTAACCTGCTCTTAAAAGTCTCTCATGATGTGGATTCCACAACCTACCCTTGAATGCCTATTCCAGTTCTTAACTATAGTTAGAAAGTTTTTCTACTATCTAACCTAAATCTCCCTTGCTGCAGATTAAGCCAATTACTGCTTGTCCTGTCTTCAGTTGATTCTTTTTATAACAGCCCTTAACATATTTGAAGACTTTTTCTCAAGACTAAACATACCCAATTTTAAACTTTCCTCACAGGTCAGGTTTTCTAAACCTTTATCATTTTTTGTAGCTCTCCTCTGGACTCTTTCCAATGTATCTACATCTTTCCTAAAGTGTGGTGCCCAGAACTAGACATAGTACTCTAGCTGAGGCCTTACCAATGCTGAATAGAGTTCGGCAATTCCCTCACATAGCTTTTAGATGACACTCCTGTTAATGACAGGTTTCAGAGTAGCCGCCGTGTTAGTCTGTATCCACAAAAAGAACAGGAGTACTTGTGGCACCTTAGAGACTAACAAATTTATTAGAGCATAAGCTTTCGTGGACTACAGCCCACTTCTTTGGATGCATATAGAGTGGAACATATATTGAGGAGATATATATACACACATACAGAGAGAATGAACAGGTGGGAGTTGTCTTACCAACTCTGAGAGGCCAATTAAGTAAGAGAAAAAAACTTTTGAAGTGATAATCAAGATAGCCCAGTACAGACAGTTTGATAAGAAGTGTGAGAATACTTACAAGGGAGATAGATTCAATGTTTGTAATGGCTCAGCCATTCCCAGTCCTTATTCAATCCTGAGTTGATTGTATCTAGTTTGCATATCAATTCCAGCTCAGCAGTCTCTCGTTGGAGTCTGTTTTTGAAGTTTTTCTGTTGTAAGATAGCCACCCGCAGGTCTGTCATTGAATGGCCAGACAGGTTAAAGTGTTCTCCCACTGGTTTTTGAGTACCGGTATTATGATTCTTGATGTCAGATTTGTGTCCATTAATTCTTTTGCGTAGAGACTGTCCAGTTTGGGCAATCTACATGGCAGAGGGGCATTGCTGGCACATGATGGCATATATCACATTGGTAGATGTGCAGATGAACGAGCCCCTGATGGTATGGCTGATGTGATTAGGCCCTATGATGATGTCACTTGAATAGATATGTGGACAGAGTTGGCATCGGGCTTTGTTACAAGGATAGGTTCCTGGGTCAGTGTTTTTGTTCAGTGATGTGTGGTTGCTGGTGAGTATTTGCTTTAGGTTGGGGTGTTGTCTGTAAGCGAGGACAGGTCTGTCTCCCAAGATCTGTGAGAGTAAAGGATCATCTTTCAGGATAGGTTGTAGATCTCTGATGATGCGCTGGAGAGGTTTTAGTTGGGGGCTGAAGGTGACAGCTAGTGGTGTTCTGTTATTTTCTTTGTTGGGCCTGTCTTGTAGGAGGTGACTTCTGGGTACTCATCTGGCTCTGTCAATCTGTTTTTTTCACTTCAGCAGGTGGGTATTGTAGTTTTAAGAATGCTTGATAGAGCTCTTGTAGGTGCTTGTCTCTATCTGAGGGATTGGAGCAAATGCAGTTATATCTTAGAGCTTGGCTGTAGACAATGGATCGTGTAGTGTGTCCTGGATGGAAGCTGGAGGCATGTAGGTAAGTGTAGCGGTCAGTAGGTTTCTGGTATAAGGTGGTATTTATGTGACCATCGCTTATTAGCACAGTAGTGTCCAGGAAATGGACCGCTTGTGTGGATTGATCTAGGCTGAGGTTGATGGTGGGATGGAAATTATTGAAATCATGGTGGAATTCCTCAAGGGCTTCTTTTCCACGGGTCCAGATGATGAAGATGTCATCAATGTAGCGCAAGTAGAGTAGGGGCATTAGAGGATGAGAGCTAAGGAAGTGTTGTTCTAAGTCAGCCATAAAAATGTTGGCATACTGTGGGGCCATGCGGGTACCCATAGCAGTGCTGCTGACTTGAAGGTATATATTGTTCCCAAGTGTGAAATAGTTGTGGGTGAGGACAAAGTCACAAAGTTCAGCCACCAGGTTAGCTGTGACATTATCGGGGATACTGTTCCTGATAGCTTGTAGTCCATCTTTGTGTGGAATATTGGTGTAAAGGGCTTCTACATCCATAGTGGCCAGGATGGTGTTTTCTGGAAGATCACCGATGGATTGTAGTTTCCTCAGGAAGTCACTGGTGTCTCGAAGATAGCTGGGAGTGCTGGTAGCGTAGGGTCTGAGGAGAGAGTCCACATAACCAGACAAGCCTGATGTTAGGGTGCCAATGCCTGAGATGATGGGGTGTCCAGGAGCCACAAGTACTCCTGTTAATACATCCCAGAATTATATTAGCCTTTTTTGCAACTGTTGGCTTATATTCAATTTATGATCCACTTTAACTCCAGATTCTTTTCAGCAGCACTACCAGCTAGCCTTATTCCCCATTTTGTAGTTGTGTATTTGACTTTCCTTCCTAAGTGTAGTATTTCACCTTGTTGATTTCAGACTAATTCTCCAATTTTTCAAGGTGGCTTGGAATTCTAATCATGTTGTTCAAAGTGCTTGTGTCCTCTCCCAGTTTGGTGTCATCCGCAAATTTTATAGGCGAAGTTTCCACTCCATTTTCCAAGTTATTTTTATTTAATTTATTAATAATCATTTTATTAATGAAAATATTGATTAGTAACAGACCCAGGACTGACGCCTATGGGGCCCCACTGTATAAGTCCTCTCAGTCTGACAATAAATCACTAAATATGCAGACCATTAGGTGGGGAACCCCATTGTAGAGGTTGCTGGTGGGGCTGCAACCATTGCTTTCCTCCACAGACTGAAATAGGAGTTGTGGACGGGGAACACAGCAGCCACACACTCTGCCCCCAAATTATGGGGTGAATTTTGTCCTCATTTCAACTACATGAAACCTGATCATTCTGTAAGTGAGACCTATAAATTCCACCTTGAATGAGCACTTGAATTCTACAGTAATTTAGCATAATTTTCAAACCATTGTTCAAATGTTCAAACCACAAGTTACTTTTCTGTTTTCCAGTATAAAGTACCAAGAATTTTAGTCATGCAAAAGGGTGAAATTAGTGCTAAGATTGGTTGGGTTATTTTGTTTGCCAAGATTTGTTTAAAACATCTCCAAGAATCCAGACAATATTGGAAGGAAAATTGGAATCTGAAAGGATGTTAGTCACAAATTAATTAAATGAGGAATTTGTTGGCAACTTGTCTGCTAATCATCACATCATGTTACGACGGACACATTTTACATCAAGTGAAGAGCATTGGAAACATCACTGTTTCTGTATTATGATGCTCAATTTTGCCGCAGATTTTCATAACTCTCTAGTAGGCTGAGCTAGTAAGGAAATTTTTTTTTCCTATGAATTCCCCCCACCCCAAATTAAAAACTTTAGTTTTCTTCTAAAATTCTTGGAAAATGTGCTGGTTTTTGACAAACTAAAAAATTCACCATGAAAAGTTTTCATTAACATTTTCATTTAGTCAAAAAACCCATTTTTCAAAACTCCAGAAAACATTCTGACAGAAAAATGTTGACACTAACAGTAGGACTTAATTGCAATAGCTATGAGAATCTCCAATAACCCTTGCTGTGTACCATTCAGTGTGGGATATTTGTTGTAAATCCATTGCTTGCTTTTATTTTGGAATTGGTGCCTGCTGAAAGGCAGAGGAACGACAGCTCTCAGGTTGTGATAGTCAAGTTCTCCATGTGTTCTCAGAATAGCTAATAGATACCAATCGATCTTTATCCTAACCTGCAGGGACCACCCTTAGCATTGAGAAGATAATTTAGTCTTCTCAGCCCATTCATTCATTGACACTGCAGAGACTGCCAACAAAGCTAACAATTAATGCAAATTGTGGTAAGTGTTTTTATGTGGACACCAGTCCCTGAGGACCTAGTCTGAAACAACTCATTTCACTTAAGCCACCTGCAGTGTATAAGAATTGGGCAGTATCCCTCTAAGTAGTTTGTGAACCCTCTTGTATACTTACTGGGTTTTCAATGTTTCAGAAGCCACCAGAATCCTGCTGGAACAGCAGTGTACATAAGTAACTAAGCCTTGTATGTTGTGTATATAGTTGTGTAAACCATTATTTGGGCCTGACTGAGACTTCATATTGCATATGGCATGTAAAGAGCAAAATGCACAACACTAACAGACATCAGACACTAACAACCTTTAATAACTCCAACATGGGCTGGGTTCACACCAGCAGTGTTGAGTTGAAAGGCTCCATATTGTTACCTCAAATCATCTAGTTCCCTATGAAATGCATGTTCATTGAAGCACACATTTAGGTTAGGGCTGGGTAGCAGAGGCAATCGTATCTCAATGCAAATAAAAAGTTTTTGTTTCTGTTCAGAAAAACAATTTCCTCTTATATAAACCAGACATGCATTAATTTGCCAACTATTCATCCAATTCAAAATTTTGAGCCAAAATCTGCTCCCTACCCAACCCCTACAATTCCCATTGAAATCAATGTGAGTTGCATGCACATATCTAAGGCAAAAATTGGCATGGAGAATGGGTCTGGTCCACTCATGAAATATTCAGACTGCTTAATTGAAAGAATCTCTTTGATAGGTGGAAGGTTATCCAGTTTTTAAAATGTAGCATTGGATTGGACATTTAAATGACTGGATTGGACGGACATTGGATGTTTAAATGATGTTAAATGACTGGAAATGAGCAAATCAAATGAATAGACTCTCTAAAGCATCTCTACAGAGGATAATGTTATAACTGTGTAACCAAAATGATATTTTTAATTTGATGTATAAACCTTGTGCTCCCCTAAGAAACAAACAGTATGATTGTGAATATGACTAAAGTCAAAATCAACCTCCACAAGGGCAAATATTTAGGATTAGAATTAAAGTCAAAATTTCAGCTCCTTGGAGACCAAAATAAACAAAATCCAAAAACTGGATATAGTCTAATTGTATCTGGAGCAATAGTTTGATTAGATCATTTTTGCTTCAACCAATGTACTGTATAAAATTCCAGAAGGTGTAATAGCGCCAAAGATTTATGCTTGGAGGGTCAGCCTGTTTTCAAAACACTAAATAATGGGAAACACTTGAAAACATCATAATGCTTAAAATCAAGAGGCAGTGGGTGGGGAATTTGCACTTTGGAGGCATGGGCAGAAAATCCACAATTATCACTATGAGCCTGATGCATCTGTAGTATTATAGCAACTAGAAACCAAACACAGCTATAAGCTTATAAGCATTAGGCTCCAATGATATGCAAGCAAGTCTTAGGATAAAAGATATGAAGGTAGAGTTCTTTTGCTCTTCTCACATACAATCTTCCTTCATTTTCTTGAAACCTAACTGTGAAAGCAATCTATGGAGATGAATCAGTGCTATGTACCTATAACAGTATGAATACCCTAACAGGAAAGCAGTAAAAGGGATTTTCTTAGCAAACCTGGTTGAACCAAAAAAAAACCAACTTAACATTTGAGAAAGTGGCGTCTGAATCTTTTTTCTTTTAAATCTTCCTTGTATCCCTATAATTCTAAGCAGGAAAGACTGCTAAGTAGAGTTAAGCATTCTGGTGAAAGAAACATTTGTGAACATACCTGGCTGCCAGCCAAATGCTGGGGTCGAATGCACTGTCGCATGTGACATGTTAATGCTCTTAAACGCAACCTGGACAAGTCTTATTTGTTATGTTTCTGGCCTCTACGTGAATTAGACTAGAGAGTCCTTACTGTTCTGCAGTTCTAAAAAACATTTTAAGATTTGTTTGAAAAAAACAAATCAGACATAATCAATAATACTGCATAATTTCTTCTGACATATTTATTCAGTCAACACCCAAATCCCTTAGTCTTTTCTCTTTATATTCAGAGGTCCCTAGGCTTATAATCCACTTGGCAACAACTGTAGTTGACCAATTACTTTGAAGTGCAGTTGGGAAGTAAAGTGGTATTGCTGGTTGATTAAAAGATGATGCTAGGTGGCTATTGTCTGTGACTCATGAGAGAACCATCGATAGAAAACATCCCTTTTGGAGGGTGTTAGCCACTACAGTTTTCATTTCTGATCTACAAACTATATATAAAATACTGCAAAGAATGAAAAATATATGTAAGAAAAATAACAGAGGGCAAACTTCATGTATGGACAACAAGCTGACTCTGACCAAACAGTGAATCAGATTGTGGGCTGTGCTTTCATGAAGGCAGGGGGGAGAAAAGGACACAAGGTGTGCATAGCCTGCCCAAGAGCCAGCCACTATTACAGCCTGTTCCTGAAGCCCAGTCCTTCCCCAAGCACCTTATGGAACATTAATGCTCAACACCACTGCCCCTAACTCAGGCCATTGCCACAATTTGGCTTAGTGTACACAGGCTCACAAATTCATCTTCCTCTGCGGTATGGGGCATTGGTCACTTGCGAGTTTAAACTAGTGTAAATGGCAGATTCTCTGTAACTTGAACTTCAGTAACTCAACCAAAGATTAGGGGTCTATTACAGGAGTAGATGGGTGAGGTTCTGTGGCAATGTGCAGACTATATGATCATGATGCTCCCTTCTAACCTTAAAGTCTATTAGGAGAGTACTATGAGGCAAAAAGTTAGACCGTATGGTTGGCATAAATTGATATAGTTTCTGGTCATCTGGTTCCTGCATATTTTGGAGTGCATCATTTAGTAAAGAAGGAACCTTCCAGACCACAAGAAGATGAAGCACTCAAGAGTAAAATTAGTGTCATGTGCACATTAAACATTGGAGATAATAGGCCAGGGCCATAGGTGTTCAATATCCACATACCTTTGTTGGCTCAGTGGAGCTACACTCATTTACACCATCTGAGAATATGCTTCATTGGGAGGAAAAATTGGTTAAAAACAACTGAAGACAAGAGTTGGCTGAGACGATGTAAAGAAAGGAGGAATAAGGAAATTGGGTGGTGTCAACAGAACATAAAAAGCAACAGGAGAGGATGCTATTGAAGTAGATCGGACTTTCCTAGATTAGAACTCCTATTTATGAGATTAAATATCAACATTTAAATCAAACTAGCATTTCCTCCCCACTCAGAGATATTGAATTTTAAACTGAGTTAGGGCTTAATCCAGCTCCCACTGAAGTCCACAAACTCCCATTGACTTCAGAAGGAGTTGGATTGGGCCCTGGACCTTTGATGTTTTTGAAGTTATTGAATTATACCTTTAATATTAATTACTGTCTCCTTAAAGATGGATGGTGGGAAGCAGTCTGACATTTGACTAACTTTTCCTCTAGCTAATCAGTTTGAATGTGGGGAATAGGCACAGGAAAAATGGTGGCAATGGGGAACAAGCAAGGTTCAATGCAGTTGTAAATATGAAGCAGTAAGTAGCATATGACATCTTTAGAAGGATGCAGTGTAGCTGTAGCATGTTAGTTCCAGGCTGTTAGAGATACAAGGTGGGTGAGTTTACACAGAGCGCTTCTTCAGGTCTGGGAAAGGTACTCCAAGCATGACAGAGAGCTTGTCTCTCACCAATAGAAGTTCGTTCAATAAAAGATATTACCTCATCTTCAGAAGGAAGCATTCAGCAAGGTGGCAAAGCCTGCAGATGACTCACAGAGTTAACTAGGCTACCCATGGTGATAGGTTTAAATATAATTCCTAACAAACAGTTTCAGAAAACCCTAACAAGGCAAGGCAACTGGACAACATAGTCACAGATGTTATGTAAACAAGTTCAATGTAATGCATGTTGGAAGTAACAATTTGAACTTCTCATCTACATTAATGGATTCTAAATGAATTGTAATCATTTCCGAAAAAGCTTGTGCGTTATTGTGAACAACTCATTAAATTATCTGCTCAACCTGCAGCAGTAGACAGAAGCAGATGATGATAATTATTACTTATTTGTGCAACAGGGCCTCAAGAACCTAACTGAGATCAAGGGCTCAGCGTGGTAGGCACTGTGCAAATATATAGCAAGAGACAATCCCTGCCCTGACAAACTTACAGTCTAAATACAGCAAAGAGTCAAAGGGTGGGATGGGAAACAGATGTGAGGAAGTGACCTTGCCTAAGGTCACTCAGGAACAGAGAAAGAAACCAGGTCTCCTAAAGCCCAATCCAGTGTTCTAACCACTAAACAACACTGTCTTTCAAGATGTTATGTTATATTCAAAAGGGAAATATACCTATTTTTCTGATCCAGTATGTGTTCCTGGAAAATGTGGATATGAAGCTGTAGTGGCAAGAGGTGGAATAGAAGAATGTCAGGATTTTATATAGGATGGGCATTATAAGACCTCGATTTGTTGGAGTCTGACTATATATATATATGTTCTTTATGTTCTCAGTGTTATTACTCAACAATTTGGGATGAAAATATATTATTAAAACATAGCACAGACAATTAGCAAATAATTGTAAAAACAATTGAGATGTTCTTCTGTCCTGCACCCAAGTATGTGATATGCTGCATTGCAGACACTAGGACAGACGTCTCTTTATTTCACTAGAGTAACACCAGGGTTGAATTTATCACAGTGTATTGTGCAGCAGATTTGCTGCACCACCAAACACTTACCAGTGATCATCTTGCCTGCATTTCTTGATAATAATTAAAGCCATTAGACGGTGCTGTTGAAGATCTCAAACTTTAATTATAAAATAAGTGAAGCATAATCCTAACTATACATATAAAATGATGGGGTCTAAATTAGCTGTTACCGCTCAAGAAAGAGATCTTGGAGTCATTGTGAATAGTTTTCTAAAAACATCCACTCAATGTGCAGTGACAGTCAAAAAAGTGAACAGAATGTTGGGAATCATTAAGAAAGGAATAAGATACGCCCACATCTTGAATACTGCATGCAGATGTGGTCGTCCCATCTCAACAAAGATATATTGGAATTGGAAAAGGTTCAGAAAAGGGCAACAAAAATGATTAGGGATATGGAATGGCTGCCATATGAAGATAGATTAATAAGACTAGGACTTTTCAGCTTAGAAAAGAAACTACTAAGGGGAAATATGATAAAGGTCTATAAAATCATGACTGGTGTGGAGAAAGTAAAGAAGGAAGAGTAATTTACTCCTTCTTCTGCCATATGAACTAGGGGTCACCAAATGAAATTAATAGGCAGCAGGTTTAAAACAAACAAAAGGAAGTATTTCTTCACACAACACAGTCACCTGTGAAACTTCTCGCCAGAGGATGTTGTGAAGGCCAAAACTACAACAAGGTTCAAAAAAGAACTAGATAAGTTCATGGAGGATAGGTCCATCAATGGCTATTAGCCAGGATGGGCAGGGATGGTGTCCCTAGCCTCTGTTTGCCAGAAGCTGGGAATGGGCGACAGGGGATGGATCACTTGATGATTACCTGTTCTGTTCCTTCTCTCTGGGACAGCTAGTATTGGCCACTGTTGGAAGACAGGATACTGGGCTAGATAGACCTTTGGTCTGACCCAGTATGGCCATTCTTATGATGGACTTTATTTTTGGAGGACAAGCTTTAATGTCTTTTTATGATGGTGATAAAAGGAAAATCTAGCCTGAACAGAGTCGTTGCTGATCAGTGTAAAGATATTGTTTCCAAATTACTGTACATTTTGGATAAACGAGCGAGAGAGAAAGCAGGTAGCAAAAGATGCAAAAAAGTTACTCATCCATTTGTAAAATCTGTGGTTAGCATCATTCTAGGTCATTATATCCATCTGCTCTAATGTTGGTTCTAAATATCCTCATCTAATTTAAGAGCCACTAGGTCTATTTAAAATAACTGCAGTTTTGTCCATTTGTGTTTTTAAGTTGAAATTCTGTATAAAAATAGCTAAAGGTCTGAAAGCTGATACAGATACAGTAGCCAAAGCTGGCCATTTGATACAAGTGTTCCCATTTAATATCCATATGTATATAGTTGTTGGATTTGAGGGCATAGAAGTATCAAGTCACAGGCATTTCATACTTTTAAACCTCTTCACCAGTAGTCTCTCAGCTAGTTAGAAAGTTTAAAGGCAGAGATAGGAAACCTGAGCCAGGGTCTGGCTTCATTCTCATCTAACACAGACCAAATCACTCGAGCTGATAATGCACAATGAATATTAAACAACATGAAGTAGTATTTTGTGACTGCCTAAAAAATGTCGGAATGCTCTCACTGGCTGCAGGAACTTTTCATAGCGCTCTCCCATGGTGATAGCTTGAAGCTGGCTCCTTCGCTATAGCAATACCTAGCTGTGACAGGGTTGGGGTAACCCCTCCAGTGTGGGGAGTGTGCACTCCATCCCCCTTGGGGTGGAAGTAGCCTGCATTTATGTCTCTGTGGCCAAAGTCAATATACTCACCCCTATTGGCAGGGTAACAAGACCTAGTGGCCAAAGTCCACAGATTCACCTCCATCAGCAGGGCAGTAAGGCCCAGTTGCCAAAGGCAATAGCTTTGCCCCGTTAGCTGGGAAGTAGGGCCTAGTGGTCACAGTCAACTGTTTCACCCCAGTCAGCAGGGCAGTAAGGCCTACTGGCCAAAAGCACTGGCTCTACCCCTGTAAGCAGGGCAGTAATGCCTAATGGTCTCAGTCATGGAAGGGGGGCACCATGCACAACAAGGGTGATGGTGGCAGCCCAGGCCTGGCAGCCTGAGCCCTCCTTCTCCACCAGGGCCCTGGTAGTGGCAAGAGTGCTTGCCACTGAGTCAGCGGCGGGGGTCCAACCAAAACACACTGACTCAGTGGCCTGGTTAGTGAACCGGAACTTTATCTAATTCTCCTGGGCTGCTTCCTACTGGGCTGTTGCAGTCTGGGCATCTCTGCTTTCTCTGAGTTGCCCAGTCTGCGCTGTCTCCAGAATCTGTGGAGCCTCCATGGATGCCCTCATGCAACCCAGGCAGACACCATCTCTAGCTCCCGTGGTCTCAGGCTTTGGCTGATCCTCAGCTGGAGCCTGCAGCATGCATCCTTCCTCTCTGGAGATCAGCCCACTGAACTGAGCTGCTCCCTTTTATACTAGTGCATTTGGAACATGCCCAGTAGAGTCTCAGCTCACAATGTAGGGTTAACCCTTCCCCATCCAGTATGGGGTGAGTGCGCCCCATCACATTAGCTCTTAGCCATAAATCACAAAGCAAGGTCAGTTTCATTGACCCCATTTTACAGATGTGGAAACGGAGGCACAGAGCTGTAAAGTGATTTGCCCAAGGTCACTCAGCACATCAGTGATAGAGCCATGAATAGAACCCTGGTCTCCTGAGTCCCAATCCAGTGCTCTAGCCACTACTATTGAAGGTAAATAAAATGGAAATAACTTCTTCCATGTAAGAGGTTTCCAGTGAGAGCTTCAGCCCTCAGCTTCATGAGGTAAGGATGAGGAACTCAGCCTTCATTTAATTGTACAGCTTGAATCCTTTAACAAGTTATCATTTAGCTTCCCTGTGGATCACTGCGCCACTTACAGACTTTGTGTTGACTGCCAGCCAGATACTCAACCAAATCTTGTCTTGTGTACACTCCTATTTTCCACTGATTACTTAAGAGTCAAATAAAAATATTGACCACCCAACTTGAATATCTTTGGGTAGTATTCCTTTAAAAAATAACATTACAAGCACTTTGTGTAAACCACAGAATTCTCTAACAACATTTTTTAAAACCACAATTTGTAAAATGTCTTGACCTCATGTCATTCTGTACCAACATCTGTTTTCATCAGTCACATTGATCCATATTATGTGAAAAACATAACAGGACACAGAGGAGATTTTAAATAGGTAGCTCAGAGGGCTGTTAAAGAAGTACAGATATTTGTGCTTTTAAGGCACTTCTTTGAATTCATTCTGGGTGAATAGGGGCAGAAAGTTTTCATGCTCTATGTAAAATGAAATGGTGGTCATGCCCAAGAGTAAGACTGGCAGTAGATCCTACTGACCTCTGTAATCCATCTGTACTGATAAATGATTTAGAGAAGCTTGTAGATAGAGCCCAATCCACTTCTTAGTGGTATGTAATTCGCCATCCCAGTTGGTACTGAACCACCCTCCTAACCATAAAGGTGGTGCTTTTAGATGCGAGATGGGGCAGTCTATGGAAGTTTCAAATCCCTCTGGATAAAAGATGCTATATAAATACCAGAGATTAATATAGGTGAATTCAGATCTTCCTTCAAGTATGCACCTGCCTTGTGGCTCCTGTTCTGCTCTCACTAATGTCAATGAGAGCCTTTTATTCATGAAGTGGATATAGCTCTCAAGTAAATACAGCCATCAAAGTAACATTGCTGCATTCATTGCTGGACCTACATTAAAGAATACTGCAACTGTTTAATTTTTACTTGATCTGTCATGAAATCATCTTTGCTTGACATTGGCAAATCATAATAACTGAAACCACAGTATGTTAACAGCATTCCTCGGGCCTTCTTCTTTTTCCTAATCTTTGTTTTGAACATGGAATTTGATATGGAACAATTCCTTTTGGACTCACGGTGACATTACCCAAGGTACAATCTTGAACTGTTAACTTTGTCCCCTCAATTCTCCAACCTGGGGTGCCTTTTACACTGCTTTGCTGGGAGAACAACCATTTCTGTTCTACCCACACACAGTCTCCAGCATTTAAATTACTCCCAGCTAAAATGTATGAGTGCTATGGTCAGCCATGCTTGAATTACACTGCAGAGCAACACCAGCAAATTTCCAGGCCCAGACTTTCCCCCAGAAATGTGCATCTTGTACTGCTCTGCCTTCTCTTGGACAACACAAGCTCATGTAAAGTCTATCTATGACAGGTTTCCCCTGGGGTGCCACTGAGCCCCCCAGACCCATCAGCCTGGGCTCCTTTTTACACTGTATTGCTGTGACGAGCTCTCTCCAGGCTCCCGCCTGCACTTTCACCAGCACCCATACAGGCAGGAACACACCCAGCTGCAGTTGCATGCAGACACTGTGATCAGCCCTGCATGGGAAGGCTCCAGCTAGGGAACTTCCCAGCTACTTAAGCATGGACCCCCTCTGGAGTGTAAACCCAAATTATACCATCTTACACTGTAAGCTGTACAGCATAAGCTCATGAAATTCGCCCCCTCCCTCAATGTGAAGAGGAATATACAACAACTTTCTGCCATGAGTTATGACTCCCACACACCGGTTTTAGACAAAGCAAAAACAAGTTTATTAATGATACAAGCAGGCTGCAGATTCTTAAGGGGCAAGCTGCACTTGCTTACAGCTTAGAATCCCCAGGTGTTCTAACAGGTATTAATACATTAAAAATCCCTTTAGCTTTGGTCCATCACTTGCCCCAGTTCAGTCTTTGTTCCTCAGATGTTTCCAGGAGTCTCTTTGGGTGGGGAATCAGTGAAGAACCAACATGCTGTCACTCCCCTGCCTTATATAGCTTTTGCGTAGAGCAGGAACCCTTTGTTTCAAAGCTTGGTTCCCACGCCAGTCAGTGGAAAAATACTGATATCTCAAGATGGAGTCCAGCATCAGGTGACCTGGTCACACATCCCTGTAGTGTCACAGCAGCAATTACTCGGAGGCTGTTTGTAGCATTTTCAGGAAGGCTCCCCAGGTGGGAGATAAGCTTCTTCTAAGGCCTATTGTTTTCTCTAATGGCCCTTTAACCTGACTGGGCCCTTCCCAGCCAGCCATCTAGACTGGGAGCCTTTTGCCTAGTGGGCGTTCCCACATGTAAACACATTTGAAATATAGATACATAGTCAATATTCCTAACTTCAGATACAAAAATTACACATGCATATTCAGCAAATCACAACCTTTTCAATGATATCTCACATGATCTATCTTGCATAGAATACATCATAACTGTCATAATCATATATCACTATGAAGAATATGAGGTGCAGTGTCACACTGTCATTTTATTAATATAAAATGGTATGCACAAAGAGTTATCTCAAATGGAGTTTCCCAAACATTTCAATCCAAGCACACTGTTGTAAATAAAAACAAGTTTATTAACTACAGTAAGAAAGATAGTAAGTGATTACAAGTAATGAGGCATAAAAGTCAGAATTGGTTACAAGAAAACAAGTAAAATTCAGCTAATACCTAAATTAACAAGCTAAGTGGATTCAAAGCAAAAGTCTCTCTCATCATATGTTTTTAGCAGTCTTACTGGCTGAATCTTTCAGTCAAGATTCCCTCCCCCAGTCCAATTATGCTTCCTTAGTTCTTCAAGTGTTGTCACTGTTATGAGTAGAGATGAAGGGGGAGAGAACTTGGGGTATCTGTACCCCATTATTATACTTTTCCTTGTCTTTGAGAATCATCTTCAGTTGTGGGGACAAGAACCTCTAGCTGTTTCTTTGCCAAGATGTAAATTTCTCGCTCTCTCTCCCTTTTTCCTGCCAAATGTAAGCGGGGGAATGGTCCTGCTATTGTGGGGAACTTTCCTGGCTTCTGCACTACCCCAGGATAGCGGGAAGGATCTGAGTCCTCGCTCCCACTTCCTTTACCCAGAGGCATCCCTGCCCTCAAGGACTCCCCTTGCACTCTCCTGTCTGGCAGAGTCCTTTTAACCCCAACAAGGCTGGGCCCAGGATTCCTGGGGGGCTCGATCCCCAACCTTGCTGTGCTCACCTAGGACAGGGGCTAGGGCGTCCCCACTTTGGGGTATTCTCTCTGCACTGGACTGACCTGATCATTACATACAATTTAAAGCAAATACAATTTATTTAATCAGCAATTCATTAAAAAAAGGAATAAGAAAAAGTGGGAAAGGTTAAAGGAAAACACATCACCCCGCTCTGTGGCAGGGAACATTACAAACAGTGTCTCTGGAACATCAGGGAAGTTCACAGTCTGTTCCTTGTAGGTCCCAGGCCTCCTTCTCAGGCCCTGGCTGTGCTGCAGGGATGCTGTGGGTTGGACACTTGCTTCGGTGGTGGCCACACACTTCCGGGCTTTGGGTGGTGGGACCCTTCTTCCCAGCATCAGCCCCCCGTCGGGTTAAGATCACCCTCCCAGTCTGACCTGCAAGGGCCCTTGGTTGGGGGTGTCTTTCTGCGCTGGGCCCTTTGCTAGGATTCCCCTTTGGCTGGCCCTAGTTGCTCACTGCACCCAGCTCCAGACTGCTCCAGCTCCAGCTCCAGCCCCAGTTCCACTATTCTAGCTCCGGCTCCACTTTGCCTCCAGCCCCCTGGGCTACTTCTCTAGCTCCGTGACTGCAGCCTTGCTCCCAGCACAGGATCTGCTCTCCCTGGGCTGTGTCTCTGGCTCTGTGGCTGCAGCTCTCCCCCCAGGACAGGTCTGCTCCGTGGGCTGCTTCTGTGACTCTGCTCCCAGCACTGACCTGCTTCCTGGGTTGCTGTTCTGGCCCCCCTGGATCTGGCATGGCTCTGCTCCCCAGCTCAGCTGAGGCCTCACTCTGTCTGACCCAGGCAGTTCCAGCTCACACAGAGGATGGGACCCATCTTGGCCTCCTGACTCCCTGATTAGCCTGCCCGCCCTGTCAATCAGGCTGACCTGGAGTGTTGGCCTCTCCCTATTGCCTCTGGGGATGCCTGTCAGTCTCAGGGTCCTGATTTCCCATTGACCCTTCCCCTTTGGGTACTGGGAGCTAGCCAACCAAAACACCCCCACTGAGTGTTAGTAAGGGAACAACAGTCCCCTTACACAAAGAATGGCCACTTAGCCAGGTGATGGTTTATTTGATATCGGTGACACCTGGCAGAGGCATCAGTTTGACTTTTGTCCCTAGGGGCACATCTACACTGCAAAGTTACAGCGCCAGCAGTTACAGCGCCACTCAGAGAGCGCCGAAGGAAAACCGCTGTTGTGTGTTCACAGTGACAGCTGCCTGCACAATAGTGTGTTCACGCTTGCGGCACTTGTGGTGCTATTTGGAGTGGTGCACTCTGGGCAGCTATCCCACAGAGCACATTTTTCTCTTTTGTCGCTAAGATTTGTGGGAAGGCGGAAGGGGTTGCAGGGCATCTTGGGTCCTGTCCCAATGCCCCGTGATGCATTGCTTCACATCCCAGCAATCCCTGTGCTTCCGTCCACATTTGGTGCCATCTTTCAATGGTTTCTGTACTGTGTGCCCTCCCCTGCCTCTTTTGGGCTGCAGGAATGGATCCCGAGCTGTTGACCAGTATGCTGCTCGCACTGACCAACACATCATGAGGGGCAGTGGAGTAATTCCTTAAACTACAAAGTCAAGAGACGTGCGACATTGATCTCGTCGCGTGTAGTAGCTACGGAATGAGATTGCTTGTGGCATTCATGGAAGTGCTGACCACAGTGGAACGCCACCTGTGGGCTCGGGAAACAAGCACTGCATGGTGGGATCACATCATGATGCATGTCTGGGATGACGATCAGTGGCTGCAGAACTTTCGCATGAGGAAAGGCACATTCATGGGACTGTGTGATGAGCTCACCCCAGCCCTGCGGTTCAAGGACATGAGAATGAGAGCTGCCCTGCCATTGGAGAAGCGCATGGCGATTGCACTGTGGAAGCTGGCTACTCCAAACAGCTACCGATCGTTCGCTAACCAGTTCAGAGTGGGAAAGTCGACCGTTGGAGTCGTATTGATGGAAGTGTGCAGGGCCATTAGTCGCACCCTGCTCCGAAAGACTGTGACTCTGGGCAACGTGCATGACATTTTGGATGGTTTTGTACAAATGGGCTTCCCTAACTGCGGAGGGGCAATCGGTGGCATGCACATTCCAATTCTGGCACCAGACCACATAGACACGGAGTACATAAATCACAAGGGGTATTTATCAATGGTTCTCCAGGCACTTGTGGATCACCGTGGGCGTTTCACAGACATTAATGCAGGCTGGTCCAGAAAGGTGCATGTTTCAGAACACTGGCTTGTTCAAGAAGCTGCAAGCTAGGACTTTCTTCCCTGATCAGAAGATCACCGTAGAGGAAGTTGAAATGCCCATTGTGATCCTGGGAGACCCTGCCTACCCCTTAATGCCGTGGCTCATGAAGCCATACATGGGGAAACAGCAGCAAGGAGCGGTTCAACAACAGGCTGAGCAAGTGCAGAATGACTGTGGAGTGTGCATTTGGCCATTTAAAAGCCCGCTGGTGATGCCTGTATGGGAAGCTGGACATGGCTGATGACAACATTCCTATGCTTCTAGCCGTGTGCTGTACGCGCCATAATATTTGTGAAGGGTGAAAGCTTCACTCAGGGCTGGAGCACATGAGTCACAAGACCCCCACAATGGTGAGTAGCCGCAGGGGCAGGATAAATCACTGTTCTAGGACCCTACTGTACACTGGGCACATGGCTCTTGGGCACTTGGGGAGAGCCAGCACTGTAGGGTGGGCCTGATAATCATTCCTGTCCCCACACTTTCCACAGGAGGTGATCATTATGGAAGATATCTCACTGCTGAGGGTGAGCAGGGAATCAAGGGAGGGTCCTCTCCAAGCCTGTGGCTTCCGCCCTGACCCCTATGCAGCTAGCCTGTGTGCAGCAATGGTCCCTGTCCCCTCTCTCCCGTGACTGCAGAGTGGCGTGTGAAAGTTACCGTTAATGGGGATAAGAAACAAAGCAGAGGAACCTGAGGGAGCGGATTGCCCAATATCTCCATGAGAGTTTCCTGGAGATCTCTGAGGGAGATTCCCGTGAAGTGAGGGAGTTTATCAACAGCCTGTACCGCCGCTCAGGCTAGGCTTGAGGTGGGAGACAAGCCTTCTTTCTGCAACCCTCCTGCCCCCAACAACTCGCTTCAGCAATTCCCCAAACCAGAGCCACTTACCAGGGGCCTCCTCTCCTGTTTGTGCTTCGCCAAGTTCCGACTGCTGTGACTGGCTAGGCTCCTCTGGGGTAGAAAAGAGCTCCTGACTGCATGCATCTCTGGCCTCCGAGTCATCCTCTGCTCCCTCCCCCTCTTCATCCAAGATTGCCTCCTCTTGGCTCAGTCTACTCTCGACTGGCACACAAGCCAACGAAGTACCCACAGGGTCCTTCGCAGTGGAAGTGGGGTCCCCACCGAGTATCGCGTCCAGAACCAGCAGTCGTGGGCGCAGCACCGGAGTGGCGGTTTGCCTCCCGTGCCTTCTGGTAGGCGTTCTGCAGCTCCTTAACTTTGATCCTGCACTGCAATGTGTCCCGGTCATGGCCCCTTTCTATCATGCATCTAGAAACCTAGGTATCATAGTCAATAGGTATCATAATTCCAATGGCTGCAGCGCAGCTGTGACTGAACTGCCTCCTCTCCCCAAATGCTGATGAGGTTAGCAGCTTGGCATTGCTCCAAGTGGGGATCTCCTGGTGTGTGGAGCAGGCATAGCCCCCTAGAAAGATGCGCTGAGACCACTGCACACATCACCAAGCAAACAGGAAGGGGACTTTCAAATTTGCAAAGGAATGTACGGGGTGGGGCTGACAGTTGGTCACCTGAGCACAGCTGCGAGCAGCGGCACAGGAGGCAGCAAACAGGGCTGCTAACAGGGGAGTTTGAGTGGGAGTTTGCAGGGGGAGGTGGAAGGGGAGGCAGGAGGGCGCGGTGTGTTGTGTGCTCTGTGTCCCCAGGTGCTGTGGGCAGAGACTGCAGCAGCCATGAGCCAGGCAGCAGTGGACAGAATGCAGATGATTGCATGTGGAAGCTGCGGTATGTATATGGTGCTAGCAGGTGAGCCCGAACAGAGGTATGTGTGCATGAAGTGCCGCCTAATACAGTTACTGGAAGAAAAGATTAAGGGGTTGGAGATGCAGGTAGATACCCTGGTGGAGTTTAGAAGGGGGTTTGAGCAGCTGATGGAGGAAAGGCAAGGAGGGGCAGTAGGGGAATGCTCAGGGGTACAGGTGGAAGCAGGGGCTGGGGACTGTGAGGGGGGAATGTTAGGGGGAGAACAAGGGCAGTGGAAGCATGTGACCGTGAGAAGCAGGCCAAGGAAAAGGAGGGCTAGTGAGGGGGAAATAGAACTCAGGAACAGGTTTGGGTTTTTGGATAACGAGGAGGGGGAGCAGCAGGTGGTAACTGAAGGTGGGAGGGTGAGGAAGAAGAGAAGAGCAGCTAGTCCAATAGGGAGAGGGGAGGAGTTGATGGAGACAGCACCGAATCTCGGCCCCAGGAGGATACAGGATGGCACAAGGGGGAGTATGAGAGAAAATAGGAACGGACACAGGTTTCTACTAGAGGGAACAGAAGATAGATTGGTAGATCGCACTGTCGCCAGGCGACGTCAGGTTTATGTGATTGGGGACTCCTTACTGAGGAGGTTGGATAGGCCTGTGACCAGGGCAGACCCAGAAAACAGAAGGGTGTGCTGTCTACCGGGCACAAAGATATGGGATGTGGACCTGCGGTTGAAAAGGATCCTAAAAGGAGCAGGTAAGAACCCCTTGATAATCCTTCATGTTGGAACGAATGACATGGCTAGGTTCTTGTTAGAGAGAATCAAGGGAGATTATGCCAGGCTGGGGAAGACGCTCAAGGAAATAGAGGCTCAGATCATCTTTAGTGGGATTCTGCCTGTTCCGAGGGAAGGGCAGCAAAGGGCTGATAGGATTGTCAGAATAAATAGTTGGCTAAGAGAATGGTGCTATAAGGAAGGCTTTGGGATGTAGGGCCACTGGGAAGCTTTTGGGGACAGACAGCTGTTCTCACGGGATGGACTTCACCTGAGTAGGGAAGGAAATAGACTTCTGGGAGGGAGGCTGGCTCATCTCATCAAAAGAGCTTTAAACTAGGAAGTTGGGGGAGACGGTTGGGAGATGTACAGTTAATCTCCATGCCAGATTCCAACATTGAAAAGGCGAGTGATGAGATAAGAAGAGATATAGCCGGGGGGATGGGATTGGACATAAGAAGGAGATGGGGGATGAACAGTAAGGGGTCCGTAACAAATTGCATAACTAATGGGAGACAGGCTAAACGGCATACATTAGGATGTTTATACACCAATGCGAGAAGCCTAGGAAACAAAATGGAGGAATTGGAGCTCCTGGTCCGGGAAATGAAACCAGATATCGTAGGAATAATTGAAACGTGGTGGAATGGCAGTCATGACTGGAGTACAGGTATGGAAGGGTATGTGCTGTTTAGGAACGACCGGAATAAAGGTAAAGGTGTGGGGGGGTAGCATTGTATGTCAATAATGAGGTAAGCTGTAAACAAATAATAACTGACGGAATTGATAAGACGGAGTCCATCTGGGCAATACTCACACTGGGTAAAAGAACTACTAGAGCCTCCCCTGGGATAGTGGCTTGGGGTGTGCTATAGACCGCCGGGATCTACCCAGGATATGGATAAAGAACTATTTAATGTGTTTAGGGAAGTAAATACTAATAGGAACTGTGTAATTATGGCGGACTTTAACTTCCCAGATATAGATTGGGGAACAAATGCTAGTAGCAATAATAGGGCTCAGATGTTCCTAGATGTGCTTGCTGATCAATTCCTTCATCAAGTAGTAGCTGAACCGACGAGGGGGGAGGCCATTTTGGATTTGGTTTTGGTGAGTAGTGGGGACCTCGTTGAGGAAGTGGTTGTAGGGGACAACCTTGGCTCCAGTGATCATGAACTAATTCGGTTTAAACTAAATGGAAGGAGTAACAGAATTAAATCAAAGACTAGCGTTTACAATTTTAAAAAGGCTAATTTTAATAAATTAAGAGGACTGGTAAGGGAAGTGGATTGGGCAAACATATTAATGGATCTAAAGGCAGAAGATGCCTGGGATTATTTTAAGTTAAAGCTGCAGGAGCTGTCAGAGGCCTGTATCCCAAAAAAGGGAAACCGGTTAGTAAGCAAGAGATTTAGACCGAGCTGGATGAGCGACCGTCTCAAAGGGGGATTAGGAAAAAACAGAAAGTGTACAAAGAGTGGAAGAGGGGAGGGATCAGTTAGGAAACTTACCTAATTGAGGTCAGAGCATGTAGAGATGGAGTGAGAAAGGCCAAAAGCCGTGTAGAGTTGGACCTTGCCAAGGGAATTAAAAACAATAGTAAGAGGTTTTATAGCCATATAAATAGGAAGAAAGCAAAGAAAGAAGAAGTGGGACCGCTGAAGACTATTGCTGGAGTGGAGATTAAGGATAATCTAGGCATGGCACAATATCTAAACGAATACTTTGCATCAGTGTTCAATGAGGCCAATGAAGGGATTAGGAATATTAGCAGCGTGACAGAGGGGGATACAGGAGTGGGGGTTACCGTATCCAAGGTAGAAACCAAACTTGAACACCTTAACGGGACTAAGTTGGGTGGACCGGATGATCTTCATCCAAGAATATTGAAGGAACTGGCGCAAGAAATAGCAGGACCCTTAGCTATAATTTTTAATGAATCTTTAAACTCGGGGGTGGTACCATTAGACTGGAGAATAGCTAATGTGGTTCCTATTTTCAAGAAAGGGAAAAAAAGTGACCCAGGTAACTACAGGCCTGTCAGTTTAACATCTGTAGTGTGCAAGGTCCTGGAGAAAATTCTGAAGGAGAAAGTAGTTAAAGACCTTGAGGTCAATGGCAATTGCGACAAATTACAACATGGTTTTACCAAGGGCAGATCGTGCCAAACCAATCTGATCTCATTCTTTGAGAAAGTAACAGACTTATTAGATAAGGGAAATGCGGTGGACCTAATATACCTTGATTTCAGTAAAGCGTTTGATATTGTACCGCACGAACAATTATTGCTTAAATTGGAAAAGATGGGGATCGATATGAAAATCCAGAGGTGGATTAGGAACTGGTTAATGGGGAGACTGCAGCGGGTCATACTGAAAGGTGAACTGTCAGGTTGGAGAGAGGTCACCAGTGGAGTTCCTCAAGGTTCGGTTTTGGGACCGATTTTATTTAATCTATTTATTACTGACCTTGGAACCAATTGTAGGAGTGGGCTGATAAAGTTTGCGGATGACACAAAGTTGGGAGGTATTGCCAATTCGGAGGAGGATCGGGATATTCTGCAGGGAGACTTAAATGACCTTGTAAATTGGAGTAACAGAAATAGGATGAAATTTAATAGTGAAAAGTGTAAGGTGATGCACTTAGGGATGACTAACAACAATTTTAGTTACAAGCTGGGGACGCATCAGTTAGAAGTAATGGAGGAGGAGAAAGACCTTGGAGTCCTGGTAGACCGCAGGATGACTATGAGTCGACAATGTGACGTGGCGGTGAAAAAAGCCAATGCGGTCTTGGGATGCATTAGGCGAGGTATATCTAGTAGGGATAAGGAGGTGCTGCTTCCGTTGTACAAGGCGCTGGTGAGACCTCATTTGGAGTACTGTGTGCAGTTCTGGTCTCCGATGTTTAAAAAAGATGAACTCAAACTTGAACGGGTACAGATAAGGGCCACTAGGATGATCAGAGGACTGGAAAGCCTGTCGTATGAAAGGAGACTCAAGGAGCTCGGGTTGTTTAGCCTAACCAAATGAAGGCTGAGGGGGGATATGGTTGCTCTCTTTAAATATATTAGAGGAATAAATACCAGGGAGGGAGAGGAATTATTTGAGCTCAGTACTAATGTGGACACGAGAACGAATGGATATAAACTGGCCGTGGGGAAGTTTAGGCTTGAAATTAGACGAAGGTTTCTGACCGTCAGAGGGGTGAAATATTGGAACAGCCTTCCGAAGGAAACGGTGGGGGCGAAGGACCTGTCTGGTTTTAAGATTAAACTAGATAAGTTTATGGAGGGAATGGTTTAATGGGATAACATGAGTTTGGTTAAATGAACAGTGTGCCATCGCTGGTAAATAGTATCAGTGGCCAATGAGGGTCTGGCTGGAGAATCTTGCCTACATGCTCGGGGTTCTACTGATCGCCATATTTGGGGTCAGGAAGGAATTTTCCTCCAGGGTAGATTGGCAGAGGCCCTGGAGGTTTTTCGCCTTCCTCCGCAGCATGGGGCAGGGGACGCTAGCTGGAGGATTCTCTGCTACTTGAAGTCTCTAAACCACAGGATTTGGGGACTTCAACAGCAGAGTCAAGGGAAAAGGTTGGGACGGCTTTGTGGCCTGCATCATGCGAGGGGTCAGACTAGATGATCATAATGGTCCCTTCTGACCTTAAAGTCTATGAGTCTATGACAGGGCGTAGAGTTCAAACCGATGGACAGAGAGGTGAGAACAGGCATTGTGGGACACCTCCCAGAGGCCAATCGAAGCGCTGTAATCACCCCGGTGTCTACACCAGCTCCACAGTGCTATAGCCCCGGCACAGGAAGCTCTACGCCTCTCATCAGGGTGGGTTTTTTTTGGAGTGATGCATCTGTGCAGTTTCTGCACACTAAGTAACTTGGCAGTGTGTACACCTCGGGAGTTACCGCGCTCAAAGCTGCTTTACTGTGCACAAACTTGCCAGTGTAGATGAGGTCTTAGGAACTGGTGTGTGGCTGCTCCCCTAGATTAGAATATGTCTTAGTAACATCATACAGTAGAGTCTTGTAACTTTACATACAGTGTTGCCATACATATTAGGACAGTAATGATCAGAAAATTAAGAGTTTTCAAATGATACCTTACAAGGCATATTTATACAAAATTTATCATAGTTTTGAAAAAAGGGTGAACATAGCGTTACAGACTGTCTCAGTCACCTTCTATGACTTTCCTTAAATAGTTGGGTTTTTTTCACTAACAGCTTTCATCCCTTTCCTTTTATTTAGTTGTCCTTGTGTGTCCTTTCTTTTTTTGTCATGTCACTCCAACAGTACAAAGTTTTAGTCAATTTTAAGTGTGCTTCCTTGGCTAATTGTTTTTCCTCACTGATTTTGTTAGTTTGTGTTTAAAATGTTACCAAGTCCTAAATAACTATTCAGTGGTGAATAGAAAACCTGTTATTCTAGATCATGTGTTATGTCGCTCTCTTTATGGCTTGGGAGTACATAACGCTGTTTTGCTCAGTCAGGCACTCTTTCCCTAGAATGATTTTCGCAGCCTGCATTTTGTGTGCATGCGAGCAGACATGTGCTGTTTTTCAGTGTAAGTGCCTGTTTTGCCAGGCTGCTCTCCTCTCCCTTCCCTGCTGGAACTCTTAATTGTTGAACTTTTGAACTACTGAAGCAAATAGAAGCGTACAGAAAGGAAACGAGCATTTGTGCTGCATTTTTTTTAAAAAGTGCTACAGCTTTGCTATAGTTGTCTAGGGAAACAAAACCAACAGAGAAACGCTGTCCTGGTTGGATAAAGAGCTGATGGCAAATAAAAGAGCCTTTTCTCTCAAGCTTCTACTGTCTTCCCCATTATCTCAGTTATGCATGACTTTCTATATAAGTTTCTTGTCTGTTGCCAGTATTTCTTCTATTTTATTTTGACTTGTGAAAACTGTGTAATAATGTCTGCCAGGTATTCCATTAAAAGACTGACCCTCAGGATATAGAGCTTAAACCATTGCCTAAACTAACTGTTATAAGATTCTGATGATCTAGCCCTGGGGTGGCCAACCTGAGTCTGAGGAGCCAGAATTTACCAATGTATATTGCCAAAGAGCCACAGTAATACATCAGCAGCCCCCCATCAGCTCCCCCCGCCCGCTCCCAGCGCCTCCTGCTCACCTGCAGCTCCACTGATCAGCGCCTCCCCCTCCCTCCCCGCACCTCCCGATCAGCTGTTTTGTGGCGTGCAGGAGGCTCGGAGCGGGAGGAGTGAGGGCATAGCAGACTCAGGGGAGGGGGTGGGAAGGGGTGGAGTGGGGACAGGGCCTGTGGCAGAGCCAGGGGTTGAGCAGTGAGCACCCCCCGGCACATTGGAAAGTTGGCAACTGTAGCTCCAGTCCTGGAGTCGGTGACTACACAAGAAGCCGCATATTAACTTCTGAAGAGCCGCATGTGGCTCTGGAGCCACAGGTTGGCCACCCCGATCTAGCCCATTTCTGATGAGTCACTCATGCTGCAAAGACTGTAATAGTCTGTATGAAACTGGAAAGGTAGCAGGCTGAATTAGGCTTATGGAGTTTGTTGGGGAAAAGAGACAAAATAATTCATTTGTACAGTAATGTTTGTTCTTTATTCAAGCCTGCAAATATCCAATCATTTTAGGAAATCTGCCTATTTGCTGACTACTTATTATTTATTATTTTTACTAAAATATATTTTAAATATAATATGTCCTTTTATTATATATGTCAGCCAATACCTCCATCAAATTAGGTCAGACTGATAGTCTGACCTCAGAATGCTATGCGACTAGAATGCAGCAGACAGAAAAGATTAAATCAAATCTTAGTCCAAGCTCATCCTATTATTAGGGCCCTACCAAATGCACGGCCATGAAAAACATGTCACGGACCATGAAATCTGGTGTCCCCCCCCATGAAATCTGGTCCTTTGTGTGCTTTTACCCTATACTATACAGATTTCACGGGGGAGACCAGTGTTTCTCAAATTGGGGGTCCTGACCCAAAAGGGAGTTGGGGGGGTCGCAAGGTTATTTTAGGGGGGTCACAGTATTGCCACCCTTATTTCTATGCTGCCTTCAGAGCTGGGCAGCTGGAGAGCGGCAGCTCTGGGCCATGCATCCAGTTCTGAAGGCAGTGCCACACCGGTAGCAGCGCAGAAATAAGGGTGGCAATACTATACAATGCCATCCTTACTTCTACACTGCTGCCTTCAGAATTGGGCAGCCAGAGAGTGGCGGCTGCCGACTGAGGGCCCATCTCTTCAGGCAGCAGTACAGAAGTAAGGGTAGCAATAGCATACCGTGCCATCCTCACTTCTGCGTTGCTGCTAGCGGTGGCCTTCAGAGCTGGGTTCCTGGCCAGCAGCCACCGCTCTCCAGCTGCCCAGCTCTGAAGGCAGCACTATTGCCAGAAGTAAGGGTAGCAGTACCACAACGCATCCTACAATAACCTTGAGACCCTCCCCCCCACAACTTCTTTTTGGGTCAGGATCCCTATAATTACAAAACCATGACATTTCAGATTTCAGAAATCATGAAATTTACTATGTTTAAAATCCTATGACTGTGAAATTGACCAAAATAGACTGTGAATTTGGTAGGGCCCTACCTATTATCATATTAAGATGAATGCATAAGGAATTCTAATCTAATAGCTTGCTTACTTTATAAACAGATTTTTGATGGATTTGTTCTCCTTTGACCTAAATATATCCCAGAACTCCTTGCATACCTTCTTCAGAATGATGTCCATATTTGATGAGATATTACAGCTTTTAAAGGGCAAACCAAAAAGACAATCATGCTCTCATTTCTTAGGTGAAAAAAGCATGGATTCAACTTAACTCAACAAATCCTGGATTGGCCACAGAAGGCCTACTTTTAGGTTTATTTAGTGAAGCTGCAGACTATGCTTTCTAATTCCAGTTTCACTAATGGGAAGAATAGATAAAATGAATTCAGTCCATCCACTGGAAAAGGTACTTTCACCAATTGGTGAGGTATCTCCAGTATCTGGCCAATAGTTGTTGGAAACCACACTTTGGTTAATTCTAAGGCCATATCTATATGTACAGCACTGCCTACAGCTCTCCTGTTGGCATAAAAAAAACCACCACCTCCTTGAGCAGCAGAAGCTATGTTGGGAGGATAAGGTGTCCTGTGGACATAATGCTGTGCACATGAATACTTATATCAGTGAAACTATGTCACTTGGAGGTGGAATTTTCACAGTCCTATGTGACATAAATTTTGCCAACATAGGGTGTAGTGTAAACATAGCCTCAATGGATATTCTCTCTGCTTTTCCTTCCTAGTGACTAGAAAGAATTCTGCTATATTCTGCATTCACTCACCTCTACCAGGAATGTGAATGGCTGATGATGTTGAAAGCACAGTTGTGAAAAGTAATGTAGCCGTTGGCTTTCTCTTTCTTCTTAACACTATATTAATGAATCCTCTTTAGGATAAGATAAGGCATGTGATTTATACAGCTCTTGACAAATGGACATCTGGCTACCTTCCTGTTTTAGGGCTGATCTATACTGAAGTTACATCAGCATAGCTACGTCTCTGAAGGGTATGGAAAAATCCACCCTCCTGGGAAACTTATTTAAGCCCACCTAACCCATGTGTTAGGTCGATGGAAGAATTCTTCTATTGACGTAATAACCACCTCTCGGGGAGGTGGATTACTTACAGTGATGGGAGAACCCCTCCTGTTGCTGTAGTAAGTGTCTGCACTATCCCTGAAACACTACAGCAGCATAGATTCAGTAAGGTATTTAAGCTCTTGCCTAAGGCCTGGTCTTCACTAGGAAATTTGGGCAGTATAACTATGTTGCTCAGGTGTGAAAAATCTACACCCCTGAACAACATAGTTAAACTGACCCTACCCCCAGTGTAGACAGCGCTGTCAACAGGAGAATTCTAATTCCAGTGTCAGCTGTTCCACTTTCAACAGTGTCAACAGGAGAATTCCAGCTATGCCTCTCGGGGATGTGAAGTACTTATGATGAAGGGAGAGTCCCTCCTGTTGGCATAGGTAATGTCTTGCCTGTAGCGCTACAGCTGTGCCACTGCTGTGTTTTTAAATGTGGACGAGCCCTAACTTTAATCATGTAAGTCAATCAGTGGGACTACTTATGTAGTTGAAGTTAGGCCCATGCTTAATGCTTTGCCGAATCAAGGCCCAGGGACCCAATCCAGTGCCCTATAAAGTTGATAGATCTTTCATTGATTTCAATGGGCACTTAGGAACTGCTTGTTCTATTGGTTGCCAGTTCAGGTCAAATGATAAAATTTGCCAAAATGTAATTTTTTATCTTTATTGTTCTGTGGAACTCTTTGACCCATGACATCAGGAATACCACCATCACCACATTGTTAAAAATCTAAACTTAATTCATCCTGTAGAGTTAATAATTAATTTAAATTAGCTAATAGCCAGTGAAAATCACAGTCCACATTCTCTGCTGGCACAACTCCATTATGCATTTACTTTTTCATTTTTACATGATTTTTAAATACCAAGAGATTTGGCATCATGACTAAGTCCTATAAAGGCCTATGTTGCTATACCCATAAAAGCAAGGACATTTGGATTTAATGGTTTTGCTAGGGCATTAACTTGTCTCATTATGTTTAAATGAGAACTTTCACATTGGTGCAAACTTGAAAAGAACACATACAAAAATAAATGTGTACTTGACAAGTATTTTTCTTTGTTGCCTAATTTATCCTCCCCTTATTACCCAGCTCCTTCACTGACTGATAGCTGGACTCACTGATTCACAACTTCAGAAAACAGATTACAAAGAAGAAAAAGAAATGTCAAAATTTGACACACAAATCTATAAATCATATGGTCCTTTAGACATAATGAAGGAAAAGACTCCCATTGATCTTGGCTGACAGTGATTACAAACTCATGGTATGTTCCCTTGAAAAGGGCAAATGAGCTGTTGATGAGAGAGTTATGGACTGCAGATATTGTATGTGTAGCTTACACTGTAGTGTATAACAAAATTAATGAGTCAGACACGTGATATGTAGGATCCTATGGGATTTCACAAATTTCGATAGAATTGTGTCAGTGTTTAGAGTGCAAGTTTCACAAAGCACATGTTTGCCACACTTTTCATTTGCAGGAAACAAATAGCCAAAACATAAATGGTAGTTGGAAGATCTACATGAGCAGATGGAATACTATGGTGACTTTGCATTTCATCTGAGTGGGTTTTTGTTGTTTGTTGTTTTTTAATGAAAACATGTTAAATCTGCTGTAATCTGTTTTAGGTCACTAACATTCCCATAGAGGAAGTAAAATTGATCTAAAAATAACAGCAACCTCCACCTTCCTGTAATAGTCAGATTTTTTTTTTAAATGTAAAGATTTCCCCTGGCTTAGTACCCATTTCAGTGGAACTAATTTTCAAAGGTGCTGAGACTTGCAGCTCTCATTGATTTTCAGAGCTCAGCACAGCCATCCTTTCTTCCTTAAAACTTTGTGGTATCTGAAAATCAGACCACAAATTAATAGTAGGAGAGCAAGCTGTTCAAAATAAAAAAAGAGGACACTCCACGGGGCCCTGGCCCTGCCCCTTTCCCACCCATGGCCCCGCCCCAACTCCGCCCGTTCCCCGCCCTTCCCCAAAGTCCCCGCCCTAACTCCCCCTCCTCCCTCCCAGCCACTTGAAAAGGGCTGCCCAAGCGCTACTGGCTTCATGGTTTGCCGGGCAGCCCCCAGACCCTGCGCCCCTGGCCGGCGCTTCCCCAGCGCAGCTGGAGCCCAGGACGGGAAGCGCCCAGCCGGGGGCACAGGATCTGGAGGCTGCCTGGCAAACTGTGAAGCTGGTAGCGCTCGGGCTTCGGGCAGCCCCTATGCCTCCGGACCCTGCGCCCCCAGCCGGGCATTTCCCCTCCCGGGCTCCGGCTGCTGTGCTCCTTCCCTGACTCTTCGGCTCTGTTTAAGAGCCAAGCTGCCCGAGCGCTACCGGCTTCAGACCCCAGCTGCCAGCCGGGCACTTCCCCTCCCGGGCTCCAGCTGCTCTGCTCCGCTCCGGCGGCGCAGGGTCCAGAGGCATGGGGGCTGCCCGAAGCCAGTAGCGCTCGGGCAGCTCGGCTCTTAAACAGAGCCAAAGAGTCAGGGGAGGAGCAGAGCAGCCGCGGGAGGGGAAGTGCCCGGCCGGTATTTTCCCGGACATGTTCGGCTTTTTGGCAATTCCCCCCGGACAGGGGTTTGATTACCAAAAAGACGGACATGTCCGGGAAAAACCGGATGTATGGTAACCCTAAGTAAGATTAACTAGTCTAGTTCAAAACCAGCCTATCTGTCAGCATTTCATGACTGGCAGATAATATCCAAGTGTCACTGGTGTGTTTTCTGTATCTTCCTTTGCAGCACATTAATATTTCCTTTTCATTTGTGACTACTTGCTTGGATTGAGCATAGGAAATGCTCAGTTTTTCTTGGTTTGGAATACAACCACCATTTCCCACTTTATCGGAATAAGCTTATTGACACTGAGTTTTATTTTGCCTTTGAATGCAGGCCTCTATTTGATTATCTTTCCATGGTTTTTGAAAGATGAAATATTCAGAAATGATTTTTAAATGACGACTGTGGAACAGACAGAAGATCATTGCCAGCTGCAGGAAGAAGCTTTCTGGCGCTGGTGATTAGACAGCTGTGGCTGCAGCAGAAAGTACAAATTCTCTTTAGGGGGGCTCAGTGTTTTGCTCAACAATGCAAGTCTGCTGTTTGATGTGTCATGAACAGCATCAACATGCCCACTTGAATTTCCTTCTTAAAATGGTGAAGTTCTATTTAAGATGGAGAGAAAATTCTAAGGAGCACTTTTAGAGAGTAAATGAATACCAGATGAGGACAGAGGGGGTAGTGGGGATGGGAGACAGTGATTCCCTGGTATCATCCTCCTAACACATTCTCCTCTTAATAGTGTGATTACACATGGGAATTAATGGTGGGCCGAGCACCATAACTACACCTGGGGATGTATAGAGAGACAAGTAAGACTGTGACCAAGGACAGAAAGGGCAGTTTTTGTAGCACCGCAGAAAGGCAGTGGACCATGTGCTATTCTCCTCTGGTACCCCCTTGCTTAAGTCAAGGGTTCTCAACCTTTTTCTTTCTTTTTGAGGCCCTCCCAGACATGCTATAAAAACTTCTTGGCCACCTGTGTCACAATGGCAGGTTTTCTGCATATAAAAGCCAGGGCCAGTGTGAAGGGATAGCAAGCAGGGCATTGCTTGGGGCCTCACGCCACAATGGGCACTGCGTAGCTAAATTGCTCAGGCTTCTGCTTCAGCCCCAGGAGGCGGGACTCAGGGCCCCAGGCTTCAGCTCCATGTGGCAAGGCCTTGGCTTTCTTCCCTGGGCTCCAGCAAGTCTAACACTGGTCCTGTTTGGAGGGCCCCCTGAAACCTGCTCACGGCCCCCCAGAGAGCCCTGGACCCTTGGTTGAGAACCACTGGCTTAGGTTGCTGCTGCCTTTCCTCACATATCCCAGGGACCCTAAGGATATGTCTATACTGCAATAAAAAATCCATAGCAGAGAGTCTCAGAGTCCAGGTCAATTTAAGTGGCCAGCCACGCATTCCAGGAATACTGGCCATTCCAGTACTTCTAGGAATAGCGTGGGCCCAGCCCCGCTGGTTTGATTCAGGCCCTACCAGTGTGACCTTGTACGCATGCTGAGTTTTGAGGTCATGCCATGGGGTGGGGGTGGAGGGCTGCAATTTTGAAGAGCTCACCACTCTGCCCCAGCTGGAGTGACACATGCTGGTAGTGGTGGAGCAGCATACTGTCCATTATGGCAGGGGTTCTCCACCTTTTTCTTTCTGAGGCCCCCCCAACATGCTATAAAAACTCCACAGCCCACCTGTGTCACAGTAGCAGGTTTTCTGCATATAAAACCCAGGGCTGGCATTAGGGGATAGCAAGCAGGGCATTTCCTGGGGCCCCACGCCACAGAAGGCCCCACGAAGCTGCATTGCTCAGACTTTGGCTTCAGCCTCAGCTGGCAGGGCTCAGGGCCAAGCCTTCAACCCCATGCGTCAGGCCCTGGGCCGCAGTGAGCCTAATGCTGCCCCTGCCTGGCATCCCTCCTGAAACCTGCTAGGGGGCCTCGGACCCCTAGTTGAGAACCATTGCATCCGACGAAGTGGGTATTCACCCAGGAAAGCTCATGCTCCAATACGTCTGTTAGTCTATAAGGTGCCACAGGACTCTTTACTGCATTATGGTGTTCCCCATCTGATACCAGACGAAACTACGTCCAGATTTATCTCAGTACCAGAAGGGGGAGAAACATTACAAAAGCAGGACTGACCAGTTTAAAACCGGACAAATGGCCTGCCTAGGTCAAGTGACTTAGGCAGTGGGGCTAAAAATAGCACGATAGACATTTTGGGCTTGGACTGAGCCTGGGCTCTGAGACCCTCCCATCCCAGGTCCAGCCCAAGCCTGAACATCTACACTGCTATTTTTAGTCCTGCAGCCTGAGCCATACAAGCCCTAATCTGTTGATGTGGGCTCTGAGATTGGCTGCTGTGGGTCTTTTATTGCAGTGTAGACTTACCCTCAGAGGCTGGAGGCCATACCTCCTGACTCGCCATTAGGGTGACCAGATGTCCCGATTTTATAGGGACAGTCCTGATATTTGGGGCTTTTTCTTATATAGGCTCCTATTACATCCCCCCCACACACACACACATCACCCCTTTTCCCGATTTTTCACACTTCTCTGTCTGGTCACCCTACTGGCCATGGCTTCCCAAAGACCAGCTTCCTTTAGGAATTAATGTGAAGGAAACTCTGTGAGATGAGGCTTGGGTGAAACAAGGGGAAACTGTCTCCCTCTCCCAGTTTTTATCATAGGGGAATGATATTGTGCTCTGTTGTAAGTCCAGAAGCCAACACAAATATCTGCTCTTTAGAAGACAAAACCTCACTTAACAAAAGGTGCAAATTTGAATGCTGCATTTGCCACAAAGTATCTCCTTTCAGTGTTCCCTGCTGTCATATAACAGTGGTAAAGAATCACATAAAGAGTTTCTTTCTTCTAACGCTGAACAAGGAATTTTATTAAAATAAAGGAAACACTTCTCCTGTCTCTCTGCTTCACTGGAGAACTGTCGCTTAGAACTTTTCCCAGCCCACTCCTCTCTGGCTTCCTGCTACATCTTTAAAGAAATAGTACCAATATCATCACACTTGGCATCTCTAGATCTTCTGCTGAGGGTCCCAAGACAGCCGCCACCCTGTTGTGGATTACTGTGTCTGCGGGTGGCAGCCCCTCAGGGCAGGGATCTGCTGTTCTTGGTACACTTGGTGCTTAATTTGTAATGAAATAGGTGCCGGGGCTCAAGCAATTTTTTTTTACTTTCATAACTGATGCGGCATCTGGGCAGCACTACAGATGCATGGACTCCCGCTTAGCCCATGTTCATCCATACTGAGAACTTACTAATACCATAGTTATTAGACCAAACCATAGCACTGTGCAAAGCATGTACCTAATGCTCTTCTCTTGGAAGCTTTCCATGTATGGTTAGGACATAGATACTACATCCCGTTTTTATGCTCATGTAGATTCTGAATAAGGCTCTAATTCAAATTTAATGCTATATTTATTACTACTGGACACATGGCCATATTTTATAAGTGTTTTTTATAATTAAATTCATAGAATCGTAAAAGAGAAGATTGTTTCATGACACAACAGTCTGTATCTTGTAGGGTGATGGATTGCTTTCCAACAATGTAAGATTATTGATCTATGTTTGGGGATGGGGGGGATGAGGGGGACACACACTCACTGAGGTGTCTTGTTATTGCATTATTCAGAGCTTGAAATGGAACAGTAGCACCAGATTAAGTAAGATGTAGGTCTTGTTGTTTACCCCTCTACATTCCATAGCTAATACCAAGTTGTAGGAGGGTTGAAGCAATGCTTTATGAACAAGAAGTGTTGTTAGATCTCCCATCCATCCATCCCTGCCTGTAGTCCAGGTGGACTACTCAAGTTGTTCTCATCACATCTTTTTCTATACGTTCTCTTTGATTTTGTTTAAGCAATATCTTATGATTTTCAAATTATTCTCTGAGAAAGGTAGGCAACTTGATAGACCAAAGTTAGAAAGAAGAGGAATTGAAAAAGCAATAGGCCTCTTTTCCTTTCACCAGTGTGGATTGTCTGTGCTGTATATCTGAATAGCAGGTACTGTAAAAGTTTTGGTTTCTTTAATGTAGTTCTTTGTATCTATAAATTTAAATTCATTTAAAACTGATTATGAACATCAGCTGCCCACAAAAGATTAGGAATCCTTAAGGAGCATTTAGCCAAGCTCAAATCTTGTCGACAATTAAAATCCTCCTGCAATTAGATCTAGGCTTTGAAATTCAGATAGATTAAGACAAAAGCTCCTTAAACAGACTACAACTAGTGAGATATTTTATTGTATGTAAATGGTGTATACGCTCAAGGGCACACACATACACACAAAAGGAGAACATGATGGCATGCTTCAATGTAATGGTTTGATTGGAATGAGTGTGAGAAGTCCTGTTACTCACTCACTCACTCATTAGTCGTGAAGGGAGTTCATTTGAGAAATGCTTCCTAATGCCAATAAAATCTTTATAAAGCCCAGCACTACTGTATATTCCATGTATGTTTAAAAATATTTTATGACTGTTTTAGAGAGTTTAAAAATAAATGTCTTTGGATTATGTTTTCTATCCTTCCACATGCAATAGCCTTATGCCTTAGTTGCTAAGGTTGGAAAATAAAAGGAGTCTAAAGGCTTGGCTACACTTGTGAGTTACAGTGCAATAAAGGAGCCCCGGGCGCCCTAGCTCACTACCCGTCCACACTGGAAAGGCACATAGAGCACTCTGACTCCGCAGGTACAGCGCTGCTGGTAATCCATCTTGGCAACTGGAATAACGTTTGCTGCACCCGCACTGGAGTACCACGGTGCCAGTGTGGCCGAGGTGTTGCATTACTGCGCTCTGATCAGCCTCCGGAAACGTCCCATAATCCCCTTAAGTCAAGTGGCCACTCTTCTCATTGTTTTGAACTCACTGTAGGAATGCGGATATGCCATTTGAAAGCTCCGTTTCTGACAGCCGGCTGCTTATCTGCTCTGAGACAGATAAGTGTGCTCCGAGACAGATTAGTGTGGAATGCTGTGTGTGAGAGAGAGAGAGGGGCGGAGGAGAGAGGGGGTCTGCTGCTGTCTGAACTTACAAGACAGCATGCTGACATACTCTCAGCCCCCCCCCCCCAAGCCCACTCTCTCCCCCCACATACACACAACACACTCCCTGTCACACTCTACCCCTCCCCCATTTGAAAAGCATGTTGCAGTCACTTGCATGCTGGGATGGCTGCCCATAATGCACCGCTCCCAATGCCGCTGCAAATGCGGCCACACCAGTACGCAGGCAGATGTTAGTGTGGACAGACTGCAGCGCTTTCCCTACTGCGCTCTCCAAAGGTGGGTTTAACTCTCAGCGCTCAACATCTGCAAGTGTAGTCATGTCCTTAGAGAGGTAGGTGCCCAAATGGCACCGAAATTCATTTAGTTGGGTGCCTAATTCCCTTAGGCCTCTTTGAAAATCCCTTCCCAAAGTCTAATTACAGGAAGCCCAGAGGAAGATGTAAAAATCTTTAAAATTACCAAAAATAGTTTTCATAAACCTTAAAATGGCATGATTTTAAAGTCCTGTATCTCAGGACTCTCCCCTTTCTCATGGTATTAAACATCCATTTCTAGCCCTGGAGTGCAGCGAGATATTGTGCTTAAAGTTGTAACATTTTTATGTATAGAAAAGCTATTACTGGCCAAAGATTGAATACAGCCTGTGTTGAGCTTTGGGGTAGGGTAACTTTATGAGAGAACCTCTACATTTAGAGAGGAAAAAGAGGGCAGAAATGTCAGCTGTCTGAAGCTACTCACTTGTATAAAATTTTAAAATAAGTCCCTGGGCAGATGGGTCAGTTGCTAGAAAACAGGTGATGTGCTCAAAGGTGCATAATAAATGCATTTATCATATAGCACTACAATTTAGCACATGGTTCCACAGTTTATTGCACCGATATCACCTCCAACAACACCCCCACAAAAGTTAGGGAGCAGAAAGGAACTTTGTCTTAAAAATAACTGTGATGCAGATGAAACCTTCCCTGCACTGGTATAAGCATAGGAAGCAACCACCCTTGTTGAAGACACTCCTCATGATGTAACCTTCAATATCTCTGAGGTAAAGGTGATTATCTGTGGTATTATACAGACTGGAATTCAGAGGTTTTATTCACATAGGAACCAGAGTGTAGACACAGATGTCACTAAGGAATGTGTCTTTTCCTGAACAAATGGCTTGATTTCCTTTTTCTGTCCCAATATCCAGTTGTACATTGCAGTCAATATTTGCATGGAACTTGTTTCTTTGAACAAACTGAGTGTCCATCTCCTACCACTCCCAAGTTTATATCAAAATCTACTTTGAATTTAGAACACAAGATTGGCCATTCTGGGTCAGTCCAATGGTCCATCTAGCCCAGTATTCTGTCTTCCAACAGGACCAGGTGCCAGATGCTTGAGAGGCAATGAACAGAACAGGGCAATTATAGAGTGACCCATCCCCTGTTGTCCAATCCCAACTTCTGTCAGTCAGAGGTTTAGGGACACCTAGAGCCTGGAGATGATTGGAGATTGATTGGAGGAAGTAAGACTTCTCTTTGGAGAGAGAAGAATGAAATAATAGGTCTTTTCTTGGTTAGGACTGAACTCACACAGAAAAATCATAAAAGCCAAAAACACCCTATCACCTGTGGGTGAACACTTTTCATGAAGTGATCGTTCTATATCTGACCATTCAGTCCTCATCCTCAAAAGAAACCTGCATAACACCTTCAAACAATCAGCTTAAATTCATAACTTTGCTAGATACTACAAATCATGGACTGAATAGAGACACTGGATTTATAGTTTATTACAACAATCTCTCACCTTCCCCCCCGCTGCTTTTTTTCCTCACCTTTGCCCTGTATGATGGGAGAAGTGTTAACTGGCCACTTCATCTTGAAGGGTCCCTTGAAAGATTGTTAACTACTTATGTTAAACAATCTGTTACACCTTGTATTTAGCTGTGATATTTGAGTACATTTCACAGTCCTGAAGAAGAGTTCTGTGTAAGCTCAAAAGATTGTTTCTCTGACTGACAGAAGTTGGCTCAGTAAAATGGTGGCTCTCAACCTTTACAGACTACTGTACCTTTCAGGGGGCTGATTTGTCTTGTGTACCCCCAAGTTTCACCTCACTTAAAAACTACTTGCTTACAAAATCAGACATAAAAATACAAGAGTGTCACAGCACCCTGTTACTGAAAATTTTTACCATATAATTATAAACTAAATCAGTTGGAATATAAATATTGTACTTACATTTCAGTGTATAGCATACAGAGCAGTATAAACAAGTCATTGCCTGTATGAAATTTTAGTTTGTACTGACTTTGCTAGTGCTTTTTATGTAGCCTGTTGTAAAACTAGGCAAATATCTAGATGTGTTGATGTAACCTCTGAAAGACCTGTGAGTACTCCCAGGGGTGCATGTACCCCTGGTTGAGAACCATTGCAATAAAATATATTGCCTCATCCCTTTTGTCTCAGTGGAAGGTGAAGACATTTTGGGGTAAGTTTCCTCCTCTCCCTCCCCCCCCCCCGGTGTTTAAGTGACTTGTTCAAAAGAAAATTCTTGGTTTTAACTGATAGGGCATGCACAAAGGGGGAGAGGAGCAAACAGAGACACAGCCCCCACCCCCTTAATTGTGAGGGGCACAGAACTCCTTCAGTCCCAGGACTGCCATGGGGAGAGTGAGCTCTTCCAGCCTTGGGGCCATGGCGGGGGCACAAAATGTGCCCCTGGAAAAGTGGTCAAATTTAAATTCCAGCACAAGCCTCTGATAAAAAAGTAGATTTTTATATACTGTAATCTTATTCCTAAGCAAAATACAATGGCCATTAGTTGGCTTGAAGTATGTCTCTAAGTTGACTATGCACTGGGCCAATTCCCAGCATTTGTTTTAGTTCCCTTGCAATATCTATATAAATGTGATGCTAAACTTTTTGGAGAAGGATTTATGAGCTTTCTTTGGTAGCCTGGGTTTGTCATTGTATTACATACCATGTTTTATTGTACTTGGCTTTACATTGATTGCACAAGTTGTTGGGGAGAGAGAAAGATGGGTTTCTCAGGTTTTTTTTTTTCCTAGCTGGTGCAAATAGTAGAACCCAGGCAGGAATTGCTGACTTCATATTTAATATTTAAAATACTGAAAAGCTCCAGTAATTTTTGGATGAGGTCTTCTATCTTCTACTTTCTTTTCCTCATTGTTAATAGGAAACCCTTTGTCCTGTTTCCTAACGTGAAGAAATCTACACTTCATTAAGCTTGCAATTGTTTATAACTCTGAAGCGTAAATTAATTAGGAAATACTTCACAATGGCCCTCAAAATGCAAGCCTTTAAATAAATGTTTTTTTAAACTATTCTTACACTTTCTAGTGCTTTTTATAGTGTCTAAACATGCTTTGTACACTATTCTTTGACTCTGCTGGGCTCCTGGAGAGGAATGAATCAGAATATTGTGAATGCCTTATGTAATATATTTAGAGAACTTTTTTGTTTGTATCTTTGTCTGAACTTCGTGGACTGAATTAATTAATGGCAACATACAAAGGCCAAGCTGAAATCCTAGTTGACTTAACACTGGAGCTCAGTTTGTATTCTACTTCAAGGAAATGTTTGGAAAGAAGAGCACCATTATAAAAAGATTTATGCAGACATTTCTGTTCCTTACAGCAGTATATCTTTAAGACAGGAGTTAGATTTTAATGTTTGAGTAATTGAAAAGGAAATGTAGTCTTTGAGAGAACATTTTTAATGCATTATTACAAATTGAATGCTGGGGGGTTGGGGAGAGAAATCTGAAAAGTTTGACTTGTCCTCAACCCCTGGTAACTTCATGGAGTGAGTAACTAAAGCAAATGTAATAAGCTGTCTTTTTCCTAAAAGCTGCCACAGGTTTTAGATTTGTGCAGGGCCGTAAGGCTATAAGTCAAAGTTTCAAAGAGGTCTCAACTTAGAATCTAAATTTGTATTTGCAAGTTTTACAAGTGTAAATTTTGAGGGGACAGATCCACAGCTGGTGTAAATGATTATGGCTTTATTGAAGCTAATGGAGCTATAACACTTTATACCAGCGGCAGATCTATCCTGAAATGTTTGACTGAGCATTCTTATGATCAGGATGTTAGAAATTGGAATCCTGTTACTTGGCCCACGAGTATAAGTGTATTCACAAAACCGCTGGTGCAGTTGTAGAGGCTCATTTTGAAAAAATGGCCCACAGTATACTTCACCCTATGTCTCACTCCATTTTACACCAAGGACTGGAAAGAAATGGTGCTTGCTCCAGAAAATTGAGTTATATCCAGGGTGTATTGATTTAAATCAAAGAGATTTTAATCACCAGCTTTAATTATGATTTAAATCAGCAAGCAGGACCTTTGATTTAAATAAATGTTAATGTTTTGCATTTGTACTTTTTAGGAAATTAACGAAAGCAAGGTTTATTCTCACAGGATGAGATACATTAAAACATGGTGATTTACAGCTAAATATAGCCTTTACTATACTTTTTTTCTAACCAGGAGGATACACTAGATTTATACACATTTAAGCAATTATATAGCACAACTTATATTTCTTCAGATTCTTAATGTTTACCTTCTTAATGTTAGAAAATGGCGAATGATGCATTTCTTATTTACTAGGGCCCAGATTTTAAAAGATCTAACTGATCAAGGAGCCCAAATGTCATTTTCAAAAGCAATTTAGTTACTTAGGAGTCTAAATTTTAAAGTTGATGGACTTTTTAGGCTCCTAAGTGCCGACATTTCTTTTTGAAAATGAGATTTGGACTCCTAAATCACATAGGCGTTGCTTTGCTGAGCACAAGCGATGTCTAAATACCTTTAAAAATCTGCACCTAGATGATTAATGTTTTACTTCTGATTGTCTATTTGGATGGAAATTCAATTAAAAATGCACAAACACCATTTTAAAATTTTTATTACATAAAACTACCTTAAATGTATTGGATACATAAGAAAAAAAAATTTACCAAAACATGTTTTGCCTTCAAAATAGATTTATTAAACAAAGCAATTGTTATTTATAGTTAATTGAAATGGTTCTGGTCACCACATCCTTTAGAATTTTAGAACTAGCAGATCTCATCCACTCACATCTAGTTTTTATTACTAGATTGGAAGAGGAAAACAAGTTTTTCTGCTTTTTCAACTTCTAGTTGCTTTCTTAACTTGGATGAATTAGTTGAATATACTGAAATAAAGAAGATATTTATCTGCACCTGCAGCAGAGGCTACTGCTGTCAAAAGCTGGTTTAACACTTCAACAAACTCTGGTTCCAGATGACTTCCACCAGTTCAGTAGTATGACTTTCTTTAAAACATGACAGCAAACATGTACTGCTTAATATTTTCTTGAATTTAATTTAAATTATTTGACTAGATCATCATAAGTTTAGGTTTTAAAATAACTTGTCAATTTCAAATTTAATTTTAAATAAGTTTTTTAAATAAACATGTATTTAATTTAATTTTTCAAAAAATCAATTTTTAATTAAAAAAACACATTGATTTTTATCCCCTCTGATTAAATTGCAGAATGTGTGAGTGTCATGTACAACATGTAAATGACATCTATACTCATGCAAGGCCTTCAACGTGGACAACACAGTTGTGATTTTGTGGGATACTAGTGGACATGTCAGACCAGAAGTGGAATAAGCCAAAGTTTCCCTCTAAAACTAGCGGATTTTCTCCAGTGAGTGCCATGGAAGCAACATTCATTTCTGCTCTATGGTCTGTGAGCCCCATTGGAAGTATGATGGAGAGCTTGTGCAGAAGGGGGAATCAATAGCAGTGTGATCACAGAGCCAGGCAGTAGAAAGGAAGGCCAAGGAAGGTTTTTAGTCCATGCAGTTAAGAGCAGAAAATTTTCAAAACTGTGAAGAGCTTCCTGACCAGTCCAGAGTGGTAGCCGTGTTAGTCTGTATCAGCAAAAAGAAGGAGGAGTACTTGTGGCACCTTAAATTTGTTAGTCTCTAAGGTGCCACAAGTACTCCTCCTTCTTTTTGACCAGTCCACAGATCTTCAAGGCTGGTGATGGTTATCCTTTGTATTCCTTCCGATTGCCTGGACATGATTCTCCACTTCCTTGCATCTTGCATAGTCACTTAATGCTGTGTAAGGTGAGTACAATGTGTTGATGGCTACACCAGGTGCAAGGCAGTGGAGAATTAGTCCTTCTGTGTGGATGAGACCTTGTTTTTATCCTTTCCGTGCTAACACTCATCCTTCCGGCTAAGGGGAGATTGACATTAGTGGTTTCTGAGCCATGGGAAGGTAGATGTAATTTTCCCTTTAGGAACATTTGTACAGAAGAGGATTGTTTGGCCTTTTATATTGATTTAAAATAGAAACATTCTCACTACTGCAAAGTTAAAAATTAAGGGACCATAATTCAAAAATTAGGAAACAATAGTAAAAAGCGACCTCAGTCTAAATTTAGGACAGCCCTAAATCTCTGACTGCCAGAAGGTAGGAGGGGAAGACAATGGTAGATCACTCCAGCTGCCCTGTTCTGTATACTCCCACTGAAGTTCTGGTATAGGCGACTGTCAGAGACAAGACACTGGGCTAGATGGACCATTTGTCTGACCCACCATATCCATTCTTATGTTCCTGTTATCTCTCAGGGAGAGTAATTCACATATGGAATAAATTAAACAATGTATTTTTGCTTTCAAGAGAAATGTACAGTAGATTTGTTTCTGGAGGAGGAAATGGTGTAGGGTGAATATGCAAAAAGATGAGGTTATGATCAGCCAATTGAGAATAGGTGTATTGGGCCAAATGGCTGTTTTCTGTTCTAAAAATGTTTCATGATCTTATGTGGAAGAATGTTGTATAAAATACTATGATCTACTTGTGCAAATTAACCATATAGGATGAAAATCTACCACAACGGTCTGACATGTTTATGCATGTACAGTATAAACAGTGAAACATGCACTGTTAAAAACTACACCCAGGTAACCTTATATGGAAGTGTAACTTAGAAGTTGAATGGGCAGTTACATAGCCCAGAGCCACTATGATAATTGAGGGTACTGTATTGACAAATGCTTGTCTCACTAAGGCCAAGGTCTTAGTGCATGACCCTCTTCTTGGGTCTGTCAGGGAAAAGGACATACAAATGCCATGAAATCTAGGTGACAAAAGAGAACAAAATATAGGAGGCCAGAAAGTATCGTACTCATTTGTCACTGAAAAGAAATAGGTAACCAGAATGTACTGCATGAAGAACAATCATGTGAGCCTTATGACTGGAACTTCCGTAGCTTTAATCTATTTGTGAAGGTTCCTGGGGAATAAAATTCCTTTGTCTGGCTAACACCTTCAAACCATGTAGCATACACAAATCTGAGTCTAATACACATATGTGAAACTCAGAAACATCACACTAATTGTGCTAACCCTCTGTCTAGGTGATTGTTCAATGCCAGTAAGAGATGGTTTTTAAATGTCTCAAGACCTTGATGTATGAGTTTGCTTTTCCCCTGGCAATGTAGCCCCTGAAGTATTATAGCTCTAGCTTCAGGGGATGCAACTGCTACTCTGGCATCATCAATCTGCTCAGATAGCAGGCGAGGAAACAGAGTATTCGGCCCCTGAGGGAGAAGGGGAGACTCTGAATTGCTCTCCAGTGAGCCCTTCTAAACAAATGAAGGAGCAGCAGTAATTGGGTCTGGAGAGAATGAAGTCCATCCCTCTTCTCTGGAGGAAATGTGTTTTGGTAGGACCCCTCTTTTGAGAGAGTGGAAACGGGAAGAAATTGCATAACCTCAGGTGATTTTGCTCACCGCCAAAAAAAGCTCACCCAAAAGGCACCTGCAAGTCTTGTGCTCAGAGTCTGGAAAGTGTTGTTAAAAAGTATGCAGTGCAAGACTCTGACTTTCCAATAATGGATTTTTGCATGTCAAAATAAAATGTGCAGTGGTTATAGCTGAAGGGCTGTGTTTTCAAAGGGGCTTGTGCCTGTACAGACACCTCCATTTAAGCATACAAATGATGTTTGTGGAGAGAGGTCTGATAGTTATGTTGCTAACTTACTCAATGTGCATGAACAAATAATAGTTAACTTATGCAAATAACTGCATGTGCAAAAGTGACTCACTACTGCAGTGCACTTAACTTGCTTACTTCCCTGGCTGCAGTGGTTAATTACATCTTTCAGTTTGTGGAGTTTGGTCATTTGCAGGTGAGGCACCTGTGAATTGTGTGAATGGGGGCTAGGCTCTGATTTAGATGCTTTAATTTTTTTTTTTTTTGCCCATCATTCCTATATTGTGTGCAGTACTGATCATTAAAAAGCAGTACTCGTTCCCCTGGGATATTTTTACTTTAATTATGTTGACTTAAAAAATCCAACCACTTAAGTTCAATAGAATAATTTAGCATGTGTCTTTTTCAGTCCCCTCTTTTCCCCTCCCTTTTTCTTTTCTTCTATATATTTTCCTATTATATTTTCTAAAACCTATTTAGAATTTGCTATTTATTTTCTTTGCTCTGTTTGTCTCATCTGATTTCTATTATATTTTTCTCCTGTGACTATCTCCCTTTTCTCCTTAGTTTTTCATTTCTATAACACTTTCCAACACTTTTATACATGTGATTTTACATTACTCTTTTAATTTGCATTCCCCCACATATTTATTTTAATTCCATTGCCTGAATTTTTTTTCTCCCCCTCCTCTTCCTCTTTTCTCTGGTCCCTTCCTCTTTTCTCTGGTCCCTTCCTTTTTCTCCCAGCTTATCCCTCCCCACAATGCCAGGGCAAGGACATGATCCATTGAGATGCTAAGCACCCTCCACTCCCATTGACTTCAGTGGCAATGGAGTGTGCTCAGTCCCTTAGTAGCATCAAGAACCAAGTTAGAAAATGTGCCCCAAACACACAAAATCCAATTGTACCTCCTTTTCTGAGCCTAAAGGACTTCCATGGTACTACAGAAGCTAAAGAATAAAGACAAGGAGAATTGCTGGCTCACTGAATTGGCGTGCCCCATCCTCTTTAACACTGAATGGCCATGGATTCCTTCAGAATTATAGTGAAAGCCCTGGACAAGTCAATGCTTACATTCCAGCAGCACAGTGTGTGCAGTGACACAGGAAGTCAGCTGGGCATGTGCCAAAGGGTCATAACAAAGGCCAACAAATAATTTCTATGTCATGAGAAAATCATGACAGCTGGAAAGTGTGCAGTTTGGGTACAGAGTGTGCAGTTTGGGTAACAGAGAGACCTCCTCCACCACCCACAGCCCACCATGATTGGTGGTAGGAAGACTGTGAGGCCTTCTGCAGAGGGGAAGGACATCAGAAGCACTGGGTTCTATGAAGAGTCAGGGGTGCACATTATCTTAATAATACAAATCCCAGACCCGGCTCTGCCTAGTTTTTGCTGGAAACAATGGCTTTTCAGTCTGTTTTCTGCCCCCCAAAGCAGGTTTGTCTGGCTTTTGGCTAGTTGCCAAGGTGGGTGGAGCTGGTGATGACTTTCCCTGTCCGCCAATCACGCTGCTTTCCTGGCTTCAGCAACTCCCCTGTTCTCTAAGGATAGTCTCAGAGAAAGCTAAGGGAGGAGCCTAGGACTGGATGAGCTGATCACAGTCAGCAGGAGAAGGAAAAAGGGAGGGAGAAATGCCCACCAACACCAGCAAACAGAGCAACTGCAGCTGCTAAGCAAAGAGGCCAGCAGCTTTTATTAGGTACTGGGGTGAAGCTTCTGGAGAGGGAAAACTGAAGGAAGAAGAGGAAAGGAAGGCTAGGGAAATGGGAAACTGAGGGACTAAAAGGGGAAGATGGATGAATAGACCAGGGGAACCAAAATGAGGGAGATGGAAGAAGGGGACTGATGAATAGTTGTCAAAATCAAATTGATGGGGGAAGATAATTAATGGATGGAGGAGGAGTGGGGGAAGAACTGATAATGGGAAGGGGTGGATTGATGTATTTGTGTAGGGATAATTGAGGGATGTGGAGGGTGCCAACTTCAGAACTTTAAAATTTGCATATACAATTTTTATGTGCATTTTTCTTAGGCTTTTCCCACTGTCAACGTAGGCAGGTTTTGTCTGGGAAACTCTCAAGTTAATTTATAATAAAATTGTACCCTGTCCCACATCTCCATCCATGCTCAAAGTAATGGAAATAGGTTGGAAACTTTCCTAAAAGCAACATTCAAAGGCAAGTGTTTTCTTCAAATCAACAGGAGAGAGATTTGCTGCATATCAGTTCAAGTTACCCATCTGTTCATAGATATATGGCTGTTTCTGTGGAATAAGTAAGTTTTACTGATTTTTTTAAAAAATTGTTTACTTAATTGTATATGTATGTATGATAGCAGGGGAGAGATTGAGATGGTGCCCTCTTCTGGATGGAAGGCCAGACCTGCTCTCAAATATGTGTCATAAGCCCACACACTGCTATGACTCAATAATATTTTCTTATTTGTATAACTGGCACCAAACCCCAGGAGTTAAACTCTAGGGAACTCCAGATGCTCAAGGACAAGTGTTTTTTTTAACTGGGCCTTGTATTGTACTGGTTAGTGTTTACGTAAAACTTTGTGCACTACTGGATGGAATGTCAGACCTACTCATGTGACCCTTAACTTGAGAGGTAGATGCTTGTATTTTGGAATTTAAGAATATAAATCTTATTCCTCCTTATGATCGTAAAGTTCTTGGTGACCACTGAAGCACTGCAAAATATAGATTAAATAGTACTCCTGAAGTAGTACTGCAGTAGTATATTCAGATATTACCTCAAACACATTTTATTTTTATTTTCAGTATGTCTAATTCACATATATACTTCAATAACAAACATCTTAATCTGATATAGGTCAGTGTGTGTGCATATGCTGTTTGTTTTTGTATTTAAATTCATATTCGAATGCTATATATGTATGATATTGTGTCCTTATTTTGATAGTGTTTACTATTTGAAAAAGTGATTGGCCTCAAACTTATACAAAAAATCATATATACAAGGAACTTTGTATTTCAAATCTTATTTTACTGCATTTGTTCAGCCACGTTGTTTCCGGAATTCATGTCTATGGCTTCTGGAACCAATAAAATGATATTTTAAGGCCTTGTTCTGGAGTTCCAATATGCACAGAGCTTTTAGTGAAGTGAGAGTTCTGAACATAGAATGGCCCTAAATCAGCATAAAGTCATATAATTGAGTAATCTGAAAAAGAAAAACATTCGGGGTCCATAATTATGTGTATACACCTCTACCCGATATAACACGACCCGATATAACAAGAATTCGAATATAACGCAGTAAAGCAGTGCTCCGGGGGACGGACGGACTGCGCACTCCAGCGGATCAAAGCAAGTTCAATATAACGCGGTTTCACCTATAACGCGGTAAGATTTTTTGGCTCCCGAGGACAGCGTTATATCGGGGTAGAGGTGTATTTAATATTTCTAATGAAGCCTTTACCATAGTATTTTAGATATTGTGAGTGATAAGTGAGTCAAAATCTTTGTAACTAGGGGAACCATAGGAATGGATTCTGATTTTTTTAACACTACCTAAACAGGTTTATTTGACAGAGTTTGAATGTTTTATGAATAGCTAACTGTAAACATGCTTTTGTTCATACTTAACATTTCCCTATCTTTAATAGAAACCAACTGGCTCACATGTTTGGGATAGTCTCATTTTCCAGAGCAATATTTTTGAAGCATGGGTTTATGACCCAAATGTGCGTTGAGAATCTGTTGTCCTGGCCTCAACAATTTCCTATGGACCAGCCATTTTCTGTTTTCAGTGTGTGTGTGTGGGGGGGAAATGTTTCTCTCCTTTATGTTTGTGACGATAACATTCTAATGTAAGTAGCTGCGTTAATTAACCTATTAATTAGCCTTGACTATATTTCACTAGGGAATATGCAAGTCATTAAATTTTCAGTAAGAATGTATAAATTACAGGTTTTGATATTTTAAGTGTGAAATTATCACATTTGTATGAATATGAATATAAATACCTACTTTGTCCATAATATGGCATAGGCATTTTTTAGTTTTGTGGGTTTTCTTTTACTGAAGCAATATTAAGATTTCTGCCATAAGTTCACAAAAGGAGTTGCAGATATAAAGCTATGGAAGAAAGAAATTGAGTAGTTCAGTAGTCACAGAAGTAAAATTTTGGTGGCAGGTGGAGTAAAATGGTGGTTAGGCTAACAAGCAGATAACTAACGTTACTACTTAGTGTTAATGGAAATTCCTCTTCAGTTCACTAAATAGTAGCCTGTATTTATGCAACTGGAGGTTTTGAATTCAACCTCTCGATGCATGTTTGTAGTTTAGCTGGTGCTGATGATTAGCTGTGAATTAATAGTGAATTTTTCAGTGCATTTTTGTCTTAACTTTTCTCTGTGTTAAACATTCAAATTCCATACTTCTGGGGCATAGGGGAATCAAGGTGAAAAATTAGTGGGTAGCACAGTAAGAAAGTTCACTTTTCTTATTTTTCTAAGTCAGGATTTTTTCATATGCACTGATGATTAGGCTTAGTGGGATTCAATTTTTATTAAAAATAATTTTGACAGGTAATATTGTTTATTTTAAAGCATTTTTTTTTCAGATTTTATCCTTTTAAATTTTCACAGCTGTGGAAAAAGATGGGTTTTTAATTTTTCCCTGAGTTATATTGATTTCAATTTTTGAAGTAGTGGGGAATTATGGGGGGGTGTCAGACAATGGAGGGGTAGACAATAATTATTTATGACACTAAACTCTGAGATTAAAAATATTAAACCTTTATAATCATTACAAAACAAATGGTCAAAATCACAAGTCAAAATGTACAAGTAAATATCCTTAAATTAAACGCTAATATGTTCTCAAAGAGCATTTTTCTAACGTTGCCTATCTGTAAATGTTGATTGTCATCGATGCAAATATTTTTTCATTGTTTTTTGTATGTGTGGTGAAATTGATGTTTACCAACATTTACCGATAAAATTTAAGCCTTCCAACCCCCACTGATAATAAATATCTACTATTGCATCATCTTAATATTTGCAGTGTGGCCATTTTCCATAAAACAAAATGGACCCAAGGATTAATCCAGTTCTGTCCTGTATGTTTTGCACTCAAGCCCTGTGAATGTTGCAATTTGCTGCTGTCTGTGCATCTTGTCAAAGATTTTTTATTCCCTGACCAAGATCCCTTTAAAGTGTTAATAGTGCTTGGCCCTCCAAAACGATGATGTTGTAGTTGTTCGTGCTGTTATAGATTGATTCTCATGATAACATTGAATTTATGAGAGCGCACTTGTCACTGGGTGACCATCAGTAGCCTGGGTATAGAGTTGGATGAGCAACAGGTAGAAACTTGAGAGGTTCCATTATCAGAAGAAAACTCTTTGTGGGAAGGAATGACAGTGTGTGGGAGTAGAGAGGGTAGTAGGGCTTAATCTGTGCCAGGGCTGAGTCCCAGCACCTCTAGGCTTGGCAGTTCATAGCCCTGACACTTCCGAGCTTGCTGAATCAGTTATGAATGTTAACAAAAATTGCTTGAGCTCCTAATTGATTGAGCCCCAGCACCTCTTTCATTACAAATTAAGCACTGGAGGATAGTCACAAAAATGGGGAAGAGTGTCTGAAGTAGATGGAGGAGGAACTATCTTAGACAGGTAGACAGTTCTCAAAGAGATATTGATCAGAACAGAGAGTTCCTGGTCCAAAACATGTTACCTAAGGACCCATCTCTAAGCGAGCTCATTGCAAGAAGTAGTTTTAGAAACACATTCTAATTGCATTCTTTGTAATTTTCTATCTAGAAAATTGTGTTGGATAACTTTGTAAGTTGTGAAAAGTACCAGATTTATGTGGAATTGATAACTTCCCACATAAGGTTGCCCACTCATATAAGCATGTGAATATTAATGTGGTTCTTACTTTTAATGTCTAGTGTTATTTAAAAATAAAATGTACTAAGCAATTCAGAGCTCAATTTCAAAGAAAAAATTACATACAAACTAAATATAATATTAACAAAACATTGTCAAATGAATTTGACAGCACAGACACGTTTTCTCTGAGGGCTTGAATCATCTGAGAAAAACCACCATAGCGAGCATTATACCATTTTGCTGTGAATATTTTGTGCATGAATTATCTTTTGCTGTGTGCTAGCTTTTGAGAGGAAAAAAATTTTTAAAAACTCATTTGAATGCCTTTTGCCATTTGAGTGGGATTCACATAAAATCCTGCCATCGGCACAATGAAATACTGAGCTTGGTTCTCCGAAAGGCTAGCCAGATTTAGAAAATGGACTGAGATTTATTGAGTGAAATGTTAGCAGCTACCATATTGCTGTATTCCCACATTAACTCTAATATTGGCAAAATCTGCCATACCAGCTGCCCACAGATACACTCTAGTGGCACCTTTGTTGTTCCTTACATCCGCAATTATCATTCTAATCCACTTAACCCTTAAATACTAATACTTTTATGTCTTTGGTTTATTTAACAGAAGTGAGCTGGCTTTCTTAATAAGAAAAAGATAAAAGGTATTGTTAAAATAGACTTAAATCAAGTAAGTCAGGATTTTCAGATTTAAAACAAGCATGAAGTGGTCACTAAAAATATTCTCCTCAAATATGAGCACAAACATTGGGGTAGCTTAATCTTAATTAAAATATCCAGTCATAGTAAATTGAGTCTCTCCCGTTGCTTATATTTTTCCTAAAAATTGTTCTTCCACTAACTAGTTTGTAGGATTGGGGTAATTTACACCTTTTTTATTTTTAAAGGCTTTTTATGGTTCTCATCACTCTAGTCTTTGAACACTTCACAACATTAATGGAGTTATGCTTGCTAAACCAACACTGTGAGATAAGGAATTACTACTAAAATTATGGGAAACTGCTGCAGAATTTAATTAAGGGCTTGATCTTGCACCATTGAAGTCAATGGGAGTTTTGCCTTTGACTATAGCAGGAGCAAAATCAGGCCCTAAGTGACTTGCTTAAGACACAGGAATGTCTGTGGCCGAGCTGGGAAAGAACTCAAAGCTCTTGGAAATTCCTGGGGTTTTTTTAGCATTTCCCCTTCTTCATTTGTAGTGGATTCTTTGCTTTGTTGCACATGTACAACTGCATTGGGGAGTGGGGGGAATGTCTTTCTTTAGTTAGATCCATGCAATCCCATAACTGCCCATGTACTCTTTGCAGAAACCCAGTCTTGAGGGTACACTTTGGACCAATCTGGTATCCCTGTGAAATTGTGCTTCTCAATGACAGCACGTCACCTGTGCTCCAAGATCTGCTTCAGTTTGTGGATTGAATTTAACATGTTGGATATGATCTATAAAGATCAAAATGGCTTAAGACCAACTTGAGAGACCACCTCTCTCTTCAGGCCATACTACCACACTGCAATCAGCAGCCACTGGAGTTGCATTCCCCTGGATGAGAAAGTGATAGTGTTCTCTGTCTGTGGTAGCCCCTCAACTCTGAAATTAGCTTCCTCCCTGGTCCAAAATGGCCTAAATCTATTGACCATCTGTGACACAGATGCTCATTGGTGGTTCACTACTCTGTCAGCAACTCTTGTCAGGGCTGGCCTATTCACTACATCTAACATACTGTTGTCACAATATATTCCCAAAAGGTGGCATGTAATATGTCATTGGAAAACTAATAACTCACTGATCATAATATTCTTGCATGACATATGTACAGTTAGCCCACAAAGGATTATACAGAGGTGCTGGAATTATGATTAAAATGTGTTTAAACCAGGCATGTCAGATTTTTCTAGACAGAGGAACGTGTTTCAGCCTGCTTGAAGATGTGACCAAAGAAAATCACAAATACATGCCAAGCAAACAAAGCCATCAGGTCAGCAAGTAGAGAGAAAGCGATCACTTAACAATCTCAGAGGGGAATGAAGACTGTAGCCCCAGGAATCCTTCCTGCATCTTAAAGTAGGGTCAATGAACTTTCAGAGAGAATTTTCAAAGGTTCACTGGACTATAAAGAGAGGGGCAGAGAGCTGCTGAGTTCTCCGTCACCTGAAGAGACAAGGAAACCCAGCGCCTTAAACTCTGTGGGGATCCTGACTAAAGGTCTACTCAGCCATTACTGTAAAAGGAAGATTGGTGAGGAAACTTCCTTGAACAAAGACAGTAGCTTGTTAACTTTGGTCTTAGCCATTAGAAAACCATTTTTACTTTTGTTTGTAACCCTTTCTGTCTTTATCGCTTATACTTGAACTCGCTAATATTTTGATTAAATAAACTTGTTTTACTTTTCATCTAAACCAGCCAAGTACTTTAACTGAATAGACATGATTGTTTAATTCCAGTCAAGTAACAACCTGCTGTTTCTGTCTCTTTAAAGGAGCAGGGAACTTAACTTCTGTGACTGTTCCAGGAAAGACCTGGACACTGGAGGGAGGGTCGGAGACAGTTCTCAGTAACTGGGCAGTGGAATCCAGGGGGTGACCTGCATGCTTGTGTGTTGGCTGTTGCTGTCTGGGCTTTGAGCACTGCAATGTAGTATGTAAGGCACCCAGAGTTGCAGGGCAGGTGGTGACATAACCCCTTACTGGTCTGGGTTGAACCCCCCAAAAATCAGACATTCGGGGCATGCTGCAAAGGGCATTTGTTTATGGGGACTGCTGAGGAAGTGGCATCTGAGGAATATCAAAAATGGGGAAGAAGAGAGGGGAGTTAAATTTTGTTTTTAAATTTATGGCAGGGATGCATAGATCCTTGGTTTGAATGGAATTAAAGAATGGAATTGCATTAGTATGAAGAAGGGTGGAATTTGGTGTTGGGCATTTACTCTTGTATGACATGAATGCATAGTTACATCCCTGGCATTGTAATTAATATGGGGCACATGAAGACCATGCTATGATGTCACTGTTGGTCAAAATACAATTTTTTTAAAAAGTATTTTTTTCTTTTAATCTGCATCCATCACAATCTCTAGACGTACTCACAACATTGTTAGAAGACAATGAATGATAATTCCAAAATATGTCCAAGTTGATAAATGTCAATTTCTCCAAGACACCACAATTGGAACTGATATCTTTTCCAGATTTTGAACCCTGCCAAACTTTAGGGTTGTAATTCTGTTCCAGTCTTCATTAGAATGCTTTGTGGTGGCAGTGTAACTCTGCAACTGTGCAATAGATTCAATGTATAGTATTCCTCAATGTGGACATCTATTCTTGGCATGAAAAAGGAATAGGCCATGTATAACCATTTTGGCATTTTTGTATATGTACTCAAAGTTGAACAAAATAATTCATTTGCTAAGAATTTGTAAGTTCTATACCTTCTTTAATGGAAGTAATAGATACACTAGTAACTTGGGACATACTCAGAACAATTATCTGGCTCTTTTGGTGTAATAAGAGTTCTGGGATAAGTTTGAATATAATAGGACCAAAGTCTTGAAGCAGACATCCAAATGTGCATTTCTGGAAGTTAGGGTTCTTCTAGCAGTCATAGTCTCTGGTGATTTTTATCTTTTCTTTCATTTTATTCTGGTCTTTTTGTATAAAACATTCATGCAATGTGTTGTCAAATTTCTTGTGTTTACATTTTCATTGTATACTATGTTTAAATCAGTATAGTGTTAATGTTTTAACAAGTATAAATTAATTATTCAAATCAACTTTCAAATATAGTGTCTTCAAAGTACAGGCCTCACTGTAGGGCTTCTTGTTTTTCAAATGCTTTACTTTGTTTCATGCAATTCTGCAAAATGTTAAATAGAATCATAGAAATGTAGGGCTGTAAGAGACCTCAAGAAGTCTTCAAGTCCTACCCCCAGTACTGAGGCAGGACCAAGTAAACCTAGACCATCCTTGTTCAGCATGTTCTTAAAAACCTTCAGGGATGGGGATTCCAGAACCTTCGTAGGAAGTCTATTCCAGAGTTAACGACCCTTACAGCTAGAAAGTTTTTCCTAAAGCTAACCTAAATCACCCTTAGTGCAGATTAAGCCCATTACTTCTTGTCCGACCTTCAGTGGAAATTCAGAACAATTGATCACAGTCCTCTTTATAATAGCCCTTAACATATTTGAAGACTGTTATCAGGTTCCCCACCTCCCCTGTCTTTTCTCAGGACTAAACATGCCCAGTTTTTTTTTTTTATCTTTCCTCACAGGTCAGGTTTTCTAAACCTTTTTATCATTTTTGTTTTTCTCCTTTGGACTCTCTCCAATTTGTCCACTTGTTTCTAAAGTGTGGCACCCAGAATTGGACACAATACTCCAGCTGAGTCCTCACAGTGCTGAGTACAGTGGGAGCATTACCTGCCATGTCTTACATACAACACTCCTGTTAATTTACTCCAAGATGATATTGACTCATATTCAGTTTATGATCTACTATAACCCCCAGATCTTTTTCAGCAGTACTACCACCTAGCCAGTTCCCCATTTTGTAGTTGTGCATTTGATTTTTCCTTCCTAAGTGCAAAATACTTCACTTATCTTTATTGAATTTCATCTTGTTATAACACACCAATTCTCTAATTTGTCAAGGTCCTTTTGAATTTTGATTCTGTCCTCCAACATGTTTGCATCCTCTCCCAGCTTGGTGTCATCTGCAGATTGTTTAAGCATAATCCAAGTCATTAATGAAAATATTGAACCCAGGACCGACTCCTGAGGGACCCCACTAGATACACCCTCCCAGTTTGACCGCGAACCCTTGATAACTATTCCTTTTGAGTACAGTCTTTCAACTAGTTGTGCACCCACCTTATAGTACTTTTCCTCCAGACCACATTTCCCCAAGTTTGCTTACAAGAATGTCATATGGGCCAAATTCTTCTGAGTTTCAACTGTGTAAATCAACTGAAGTCAACTGACTAACTCCAGATTAACACTCTAGTAAGACAGAGCAGAATTTGGCCCCGTGTATCCCTCCTGCCATTTTTTTCAAATCTATGTTCTTTTACTTTTTGTTGCAGTATGTATATCTTCCCAGAAATCATTTATCTAGTTTTACATTCTGTTAAACGGACAAAAAGATAAAGGAAACAACCTCTGCCAAACAATGGAGGGCGAGAGACTATGATTCACTGGTGTGGAAGGAAAAGCAAGAGTTTAAAAAAGCAGAAAAAAAGCAGTGTCCAGCAAAGCAGCATCTTTGATTCTTAACAAGGTAATAACGTCTACAGAGGCATATACTGAGGAGTACCAAACAAAATCAGCCATCCAGTGACCGCCAAATGATACTGCTCTAAAGATGGTGCCTTCAATACAAATAGTTCAACACATTCAAATATTCTTATTGGAGGCATGAATCATCTAGCAAACAGAACCGTCATAAATAAGAGCTCCCATTCACATAAATTCAGTTATTTCCTCAACCAAGCTGCATTTTCAGCCAAAGGAAATATTTGGATAACAATGTCATGCAGCTAGAAGGAAGGATGTGGGGAACCCAACGATATTGCCAATTGTCAGCATAGGTCGTGAAATAATTGAGGTTCAGAATTCAGTGCCTCAAAGCAGTTTTTCAGATTTGAAGCATTACCACTCTGTAACCTTTCTAAGGTTGGCGCCTTAGGCTTAAGTACCTGAATGTCACAAAGAATAAAGATATCTGGACAGCCAACTTATTGCTCATGAAGGAAAACAATTCAGCAAGTGGAAATAGAACTCTGAAGTGATATTCTCTGTAAGCATAGTATGGTTTAAGAGTAATTTTTAATAAGAAAGTCTTCTTTGAGCATAAAGCTATCTCACTAATATTGCTCATGTCTCTTCATTTCTCCTGTTCAATGTCAAATTTGAGAAGAAATGCTTGAAAGTCTAGAGATTTTCTAAAAGACAACTATTTGTCAGCAACATAAACAAAAAATGTTTGTATTAGGAATAAGATTAGAATAGACGTTCCTATGCCGTGGGTTACTCTTTTGTAAGCTCTGTTTTACACTTTTTAAATAAATCATGTTGAATTCACTTGCACTTTTTATACATGGCACCATGGAACCTTGCGAGCAGGTTTGCTCTGCATTCTGTGTTCTTACTAGACTATAGACTCATAGACTTTAAGGTCAGAAGGGATCATTATGATCATCTAGTCTGACCTCCTGCACAACGCAGGCCACAGAATCTCACCCACCCACTCCTGTAACAAACCCCCAACCTATGTCTGTGTTATTGAAGTCCTCAAATTGTGGTTTAAAGACCTCTAGGTGCAGAGAATCCTCCAGCAAGTGACCCATGTCCCACGCTGCAGAGGAAGGCGAAAAACCTCCAGGGCCTCTGCCAATCTGCCCTGGAGGAAAATTCCTTCCTGACCCCTAATATTGCGATCAGTTAAAGCCTGAGCATGTGGACAAGACTCACCAGTCAGCACCCAGGCAAGAATTCTCTGTAGTAACTCAGATCCCACCCCATCTAACATCCCATCTCAGACCATTGGGCATATTTACCTGCTAATAATCAAAGATCAATTAATTGCATCCCGTCCATAAACTTATCAAGCTTAGACTTGAAGCCAGATATGTCTTTTGCCCCCACTACTCCCCTTGGAAGGCTGTTCCAGAACTTCACTCCTCTAATGGTTAGAAACCTTTGTCTAATTTCAAGTCTAAACTTCCTAATGTCCAGTTTATATCCATTTGTTCTTGTATCCACATTGGTACTGAGTTTAAATAATTCCTCTCCCTCCCTGATATTTATCCTTCTGATATATTTATAGAGAGCAATCATATCTCCCCTCAGACATGTGAGGGCAGAATAGGAAACTCGCAATAGTATTGCATGAGCCAATAATTACTAATGATAATTTTGATCGGTCACTATCATAGACTGTGTGATCACATTGGATAATCAGTACAATGGCAAATGTGCCAAATTAGCATTATATATTTCTTAATTGACTGATTCTGCTTTGGTCATCAGTACAGTTCATAGCTATTTTTTTTCATCTGTGAAATAAGAACAAGGAAAAATTTCAAGAGGTTTATCCATTTTTATACTCTTTCATTTTCATTTCTTCTCTTCCTCTTTGGCCATTCTCCAAATCTTTTAGCTTCAGAGCTAATCTGAGAGGATAGAGAGCATATTTGTAGAATTATAATATGTGGATTTGTGGTAACTTTGAAATGTAGCTGAGTTTGGGAGCTTCTCCTATATTCTCCTTGATCTCTGCCTTAACCTTACAAAAATTAAATGAAATATTCCAGTGTTTTAAATTTTCATTAAAAATGAATACAAACAGAAAAACATAGACCAGTTTGTTACAGTTTGAAAGCGCACACGTGTAAGTTTTGCAATTGGGCAACCAATAAAATGAGTCATGAAACACCTCTCAGAATTCTTCTAATAGTCTTTCAGTCTATAATTCAGGAAGGCACAGGACAAGGGTGAAATTTCCCAATTTATTCTTATGTAAGCAGGGTCAGAATGAGCTCTCCCCTGCTATCTGGTGGTGAGCTGTGGAAAAAGACTTCAGGGGCTGATCTCGTTTGCCTGGGCACACCCACCCTGCCTAGGATGATGGCACTGCTTGCCCAAATGGTCACTTTGGCTGCTGTGGGATCCCCAGTCTCTTTGTTATTGGGGCCGGAGTAATAAAGTGTTGTTATCCTGGTCCTGTGGAATCTCCGTCTCTGGAGATATTTAAGAGTAGGTTAGATAAATGTCTATCAGGGATGGTCTAGACAGTATTTGGTCCTGCCATGCGGGCAGGGGACTGGACTCGATGACCTCTCGAGGTCCCTTCCAGTCCTATAATCTATGAATCTATGAATCATGTGAATCAAGGACAGTAGAACTATACTTGGCATTTTAAGCAGCACTCACTAGGCAAAGGACATGGGTTCCAAAGCCCAGTGAATGGAGAGAGGCTGGGAACAAGTATTTATACCTGGTAGTGTGGGTCATTCTGAGGGCCCTAAACACCACTCTGACTCCTCTTCCTCTCTCCACTGTGTAATAAAAGAGCTAATTTTGACTCCATTAGGAGTCTTGTTACATGCTGCAGAGCTGAAATCACTGCTAGCTAGGTCTGAGCATTAGACCTACTTTGGGGAAGTGGTTCTGATGCAAGAGGACTATCCAGGTGCCCCAGTACTGAGGCTCCCCTACTAACAGCTGAAATCACTAAGAGCTGAAATCACTGAGAGCTGTGTTGGGGAGGGAGAGAACGCCCCAGAGAGGCATGGCAATCAGCCGTCGACCCGAGCGGCGGAGCATATAAGATGTTCCCATATCTCGCCCCCTTCCACCTGGGCTGGGAGGTAAACTCTGCAGATGAACTTCTGAACTCTGGGGCTGCACTGACCAAGGACAGAAACTGTGGGAGGGGTGACTTTTGGGTTGCTGGACTCAGGAACCAAAGGGAAAGGACATGGCCCAATCTACTTGGGGGGTGGGTCTTCTGGTTCATGGTTTGCGTTTATAAACCCTAGTTGTGGTGTTTTCCCAATTTAATGCTGAGTTGTTTGTCTCCTATTAATAAAGATTTTTGCTACACTGAGACTCTTTGCTTGCGAGAGGGGAAGTATTGCCTCTTTGAGGCGCACAGGGGTGTGTGTGTAATTTTCCCAGGTAACTTGGGTGGGGGCTTCAAGCTGCCTTTGTATTGTACTGTTGAAAGGGAACCCCTATGTACTGAATCCGGCCCTTGTTGCTGTCAACTCTGCCTGGCAGAAGGGTTACATTTACCTTTGAGAATTTTCTGTCTTAACCTGCCCATTATTCAGAGAATAATTTGCTTAATGCCTTCTGTTTCTGCAAATATTCTTGCCGGCAAACTTCACTAGACTGTATATGAAGAGCAAATACAAAATGGGGCCTGAACACAGCTGAAGTTAATTCACAAAAATCAGTTGAATTTTTGTTGCAGTATTTGCTCACCTCTATTAGGCCTAATCCAAAGTCCATTGAAGTCAATGGAAACACTACTCGTAGTCATCTTAAACTGACTTTTGCAAACAAGGTTAAAAGTCCAGCTTTATGCCTAGTAATAACAGTCATCATGAGGAAGATTCCTTTATGGTTCTGATTCATGCTACATATCTGAAGCTTACAAAATATTAAGATCATTGTTTTTCTTCTGTATCTTCCTCCTGGAAAAACAATTCTCCTCAAATCACTATCTACCACCCCTACCCCTGAATACTGCTTAATCTCTGAGCTGTTCAGCAGCTACACATATACTGGTTTGTTGCCAGTTTATCTGCCTATAGTGACAAAAGAGAGTGGAAAGAAAGATAAGGAAAGAAAGGAATAGAGTGGAAAAGTGATAAATATGGAAGAGAAGGGAGAAAGGGTTTCTCATCATTTTCCCTTTGTTCCTCTAATCCCTTCTCTGATAGCCTCTTCGTTCCATTTTTCCATTTCACTTATTGCGTGTTCTCTTCTCTCTCCTCTCCTCCACTAAGATGTTTAACTTATTTTGAAGTCACCCACTCTGCCCTCATTTTTCCTTTGAGCCTGAACGAGGATGAATGAGCAGTCCTGGATGAAATGCTGCTTCTTCGTAGCAGACAGTCAGAAGCTTGCAGTATGAGATGCTGATTCAGCACATGTGAAGACCTATGGACTTAGTACTATGGCATGACTTTATCAACCGCATGCTAAGGAACTGTCAGTGTGCGCCATTAGGGTTGAGCAGGAGGGACATTTCTCATTAATCCTCTTCCCACCTGAATCCAATCCTAAAACAACCCTTTTCAATTTCCAGCATACAGACTTTTTTTTGTTTAAATTTAGGATGTACATTATAATTTCCTATGAATCACATTTGGTTAACTAAAAACCAGGCTGTGGATTATCTGTGTCTGTACAAAGGAATCTGTGGCAAAATACAATCCTTATTTAATTGCCTCTCTGTATATAGGTAAGGAGATGGATCATTTTTATTTTATTTTATGGATTTATAGGCTTTGGATGCACAGCAGAAAGGACGTTGGGGAAGGCAATATCCACGCTGTATTGAGGCAACAATCCCTCGTTGTTTTGCAGTTCAAACTTTGCACTTTACACATGCCTTTTCCTTGTTATATAATATGAGATTACATAATGGATAACTGTAATTTATGTAATCATTAACCATGTTATACCATAGCTACAATTGGTGAATCGTTATCAAATGCTTGGGGCTAGAAGGGGGGCATGTACGTGCTGGAAACTGATTATGTTTGCTTATGATTCATGAGTAACATTTTGAGGAGAAACGGTAGATTTTTGTCAAATGTCTTCAAACATCTCTGAAAATAGAATCAAATGAAACAGGCAATTCCTTAAATAGTCAGTATATTACATCTAAACTGCATAATCACTTGCAGTCTATTTTTTGTTATTGCCTCGTTTGGGACCTGTTTCAGCACTGTTATGGTAAGAAATGATCACTTGCATGAGTGCTACATTGAAATCAATGGATGTATGTGCTGCTCATTGAGTGAGGATTGTAGGGTTTGGCCATTATGACATTAACACTTGTATTTCATTGTAGCCTACATTGTGAATTGCCTCTGTGAGAGGCATTACAATCCGTGTAAAATTGAGGAACTAAGTTCTCTGACTAGTGCAGCATTTTCCCTGAAAATGGAAACAGTTGCAGATGCTCCCTGATGTTCCTCCCTGTTTCCCTAGGCGAAGCAATGGTGAGTGAGAGAGAACAAAGAAACCCAAGGGGAGAACAAAGTCCTTTTTTTTTTTTTTTTTTTTGAAGGTACCAAGAGAGGCAGAGGTCAGAGGGAGCTCTCTACAGCCTCCCTCTTTCAGCTGTTGTTCTCTGCTGTGGGAGGGAAGAAAAGAGGCAGCAAAGCCTCTGAAAGGTTCCAGAGTACAAAGTGTCTTCTGTGTCTTGAACCTGATCCATGGTTCTTGCTAGCCTACTGAAAAAGAAGAGCTCACTGCTCTGACTATGAACACTGTTTTAACTGCTGTGTCTAGTAGAAGACAACTACCTGCTGTGGTTCAAGGCTCAAGCCTTGACCCAAATGTGGCTCTTCCTGCATGTGCACAGGAAAGGGGACAGGATAGAGAGCCTCTGAATTTGTACAGGACTCAGACAGAGTGTTAGCACTCCTTGTGTATAAAGAGGGGGTGGCTAGCACCGCTTGTAACACACTAAGCCCCAAACAGTGTCCACCTGAGTTGGAATCATAGTCAGTGCCTTGAATCCACATTGCTAGTCACCTGCTGGCATCTGACACTAGCCAGCAGGTGTAGAGAAAGGGAACGGCTGGTTATACCACTTTAAAAAAAAATGTAGTAAGCACTGAGAGATCTTGCCCCAGCTCCCATGCACTGTGAGACACTTGCCCCAGCTCCCATGCACTCCTAGGGCATTTTGTCTGTATCTCCACTTAATAAGCAAAACACGACACGTGGCTTCTACTTAGCCATCTCACCTGTGCAGGCCTCTCGCCCCCACAATGCAGCTACTCTGCTTACAGCTGTGATTAGTGCACAGGTTCCCCCTGCCCACCCCAAATGTATTTCTCAGGCCTCCTGGAGGTAGAGTGTTTAGTGAAGTTGTGGTGTTACTGAAATACAAGACTATACCACAAAGGTCACCATAGTTGTTGATGGGATCTATCTTATTTTGTTAAAGATATTTCTCTTTGAGAATTGTATTATATTTGTCAGAAAATATGCATTAGTAAATGTTGTGATAGCTCCCAGTCCTGGAGTGGCAGAAGAGGGTCTGCATAACCTCCCCCAACCCCACTTCCCACTCTGATTCTGTGAAAAAAACTTCTCTGAGACAGATGACTGTGGGACACCATCTAATGGTACATTCTCTGCATGTACCCTCTCTCCACTTCCCTCAACCACTGTACAAATAGGGCTTATGCTACAGAAATTATTTCTATGCCATAATAATCTTTTGAAAACAGGAATGATGGGCTGCATTGGTTATTACCTGAGCTTATAAAACATGTTTTATCTATCTAGAAGTAATCTTTTCACTTAGAGGCAATGGTGTAATGGAAATTTTGTGACATGGGGTTTTTGTTTGTTTTTTAATTTTGCTAGCTCTTGCTCATTCTCCTTGAGAAGCTGGGGTATGAGATTGGGTATAAATTTGAAAGAGCTAAATGACTTCATAGTGTATCACCATTTCAAGATGAATAAGCATTCAGGAAGACAGCCTGAGGCAAGGGGGAATTGATGTAATATTTGAAAAGCATGGTTTTATAGTTCATAGGAAAATCTCTCTGCGGGAGCATGCCCAGTGCTGACAGTTTTGCCATAGGGTTCCGATAGATCAAATAGTAGGAGAACTCCGCAGCTGGTAAAAGTGGGAAAAATACAAAACCACAATTTTATAATGATTGAACATTGATATGTGGATTTGTCATTGTAGCAAGACTTCCAGGGTCTTTGGAGCTAGGACATAGTACAAAGGCTTAAGGAGAAGGCTGCTCTGCTCAGAAAGCCTGACTTGTTTCAATGACCAGTGCTGACATAGCCAATCCTATAAATCCTGAGGGGGAAAAAATCACTGCATGAAACTCTATGGGAATAGGCCTAATAAGGTACCCTTTCCTGAGGCAAATCTCCTGCTGAAGTCACTAAGAGGTTTATTGTGTGACTAGGGAGTGAGGAGTTGGACCTAAAGAGTAAGGGAGAACTCCAAATATTGTCTGAAATGGTGACCTCGGCTTTAATCACAGTCACAACCACAATACAGTTGTCCATAATTTGTTTTCAATGGGATTTTCCACTGAGTTGCATTCACAGCTCTGTGGAAAACTTGCATAATACTTCCTTCTAGATGTATTACGTTCCTAATTTTAAGGAGCACTGAGAATCTCGAGCCCTATTGTAACTTAACTCCACCACCAGCTCTCATATTTTCCTTGGTCCTGTTAAAAGAACAGAAGTACTTGTAAATTGGTCCTGTTAGGATCTCCCAAAGTGTTTACCTGCTGCTTTTGCCCATAACTTGTTTACAGAGATGAGAGTTGAGGAGTTGAGGGGTAGAGGATTAGGCTCCAGAACCATTCGCCTCCTGTACCCCTCTTGTTTGAGGATGCAGGGTGCCTTTTTTGTCTTGAGGATGCACTGAGAAAAATGTCTCCCCTACAACAGCAGATTTCTGAATAACAAGGTTAACTGAAAAGAAGAAAATGGAGTATAAACAAATAAATTGTTGGCTAACATACCTAGATTTACATTTCACTTAAACTAAACTAGGCAAGGCAGTTTTAGTTGATAGAAAAGAAATGCAAATGTTTGCACATTCCAAAAATCAATCTGTGACTCTGGCCTCAGTGTTGGACTTCTAGCAATCCCTAAAGAGAGGTTCTCCTCTGTCACAAAGTTCAGAGCTCTCTCTTTTTCTCCTGTCCTTCCCTGACTCTGGGGTTCTTTCCTTTCCAGGCAACAGTCACTCATCATCTAGGGCAGCCATGCCCATTCTCCAAACAGGTTTTCCCCTATTACCTACCATACCATCATGATTTTTCATTTTCTTCTTTGTCTAGCCAGTACCTAAAGGATGATCCCTTGAGTATATAGTGGCTTTTAATACCTGCCTTTCAAATGCATATTGACCCCCTTCAGTGACTGCATTCAGAGACTTGCCCATCAAGTAAAATAGTTTCTGATGAGCCATACGTTGTGTTCATTTGAGGAAGGTAGTTTTCCTCTGTGGAGCTTTTCTAAAGGTGAAACTCTTCTCTGGGAATGTCTACACTACAAACTTTTGCTAATGCAGTTAGTATATCACTTGTGCATGTGCATACTTGGCTCCTTGCATGGTGTATGCACCATGTGTTCTTGTTGCACAGTGCGTGCACCATGGGTAGGTATCCCAGTGTGCAGCTTATCACCGTCCAGCACACTGTCTTTTGGGAAATTTTGGCAATGCATGGTGGGGAAGAATTGAATCATGCAAGGGTGACTGGGACTCCGGGGTCAAGTTCCCATTATGCAACATATTCACCCCATAATTCCATCTCTATCCCATACATTTTTGCACCTATTTTGAAAATCCTAAGAAGCCATGTGGGATTTGTTGCTGTCTGCCACCTCTGACAGAAACATGGAAGTTGCACAGTTCTACACTATTGTCAAAAGCATTGCGGGCAAGAATGCAATGATCCTATGGAATCTGTAGAGTCGTGAGAAGAGCCACAGGAAACATGACAGTTTCCTGGAGTCAGATTGCTGGGGACATAGTGAGAACCAATTCAAGATTGTTGGTGGCATTCTCTGAGCAGCTGCAAATGGTGGAGTGCCATTTGTGGGCCTGAAAAATGAACACTGACTGGTGAGATTGCATTGTAATGCAGGCTTGGAATGATGAGCAGTGGCTGCAGAACTGTCGTATGCGCTAGGTCACATTCATGGATGTGTGTGCAGAGCTTGCCCCAGCCTTCCAGTACAGACACACCAGAATAAGAGTTGCACTGACAGTGGAGAAGCAAGCGGTGGAATTGCAGTGCCAGATTGCTACTGATCGGTGGGAAATAATTTTGGAGTTGGAAAATCCAACTGTGGGGGCCATTGTCATGCAAGCATGCAGGACCATTAATCATCTCCTGCCATGCAGGACTGTGAGTCTTGGCAATGTGCAAGACATGATGGATTTGCAGCAATGGGGTTCCTGAACTGCAGTGGAGTGATAGATGGCACGCATGCCCCTATTTTGGCACCAGACTACCTTACCACAGAGTACATCAACAGAAAAGGCTATTTTTTAGGTTTTGCAAGTGCTGGTGGATCTCTGGGGACACTTCACCAACATCAGTATTGTCTGGACAGGGAAGGTGCATGACACTGGCATCTTTAAGAGCACAGAAGTGTTCAGAAACCTACATGTGATGGGTTCGGTCACAGAGACCCCCTTGGGACTGTCACCTGATGAAACTGTTTTCCACTGCCAGCTTGGGACTCCAGAACCCTGTCTTGTTGAGCCAGATGTGTTAGTCTGCTGCAACACAGACCCATGTCTGGTCCACGCCCCCAAAGCTGCAGACTTTAAACAAAACCGCTCAGCAAGTCACCTATCTCCAGCACCCAGACACTCAGTTTCCAATGGGATCCAAACCCCAAATACATCCGTTTTACTCTGTATAAAGCTTATACAGGGCAAACTCATGAACTGTCTGCCCTCTATAACACTGATAGAGAGAGATGCACAGTTGTTTGCTCCCCAGGTATTAACCACTTGCTCTGGGTTAATTAATAAACAAAAATAATTTTATTAAGTATAAAAAGCAGGATTTAAGTGATTTCAAGTAATAACAGACAGAACAAAGTAAGTTACCAAGCAAAATAAAACAAAACACGCAAGTCTAAGCCTAATACATTAAGAAACTGAATACAGGTAAATCTCACCCTCAGAGATGTTCCAATAAACTTCTTACACAGACTAGACTCCTTCCTAGTCTGGGCCCAATCCTTTCCCCTGGTACAGTTCTTGTTAGTTCCAGCTCAGGTGGTAAGTAGGGGATTTCTCATGACTGGCAACCCCCTTTGTTCTGTTCCACCCCCTTTTATATCTTTGGCACAAGATGGGAATCCTTTGTGTCTCTCTGGGTTCCCACCCTTCCTTCTAAATGGAAAAGCACCAGGTTTAAAATGGATTCCAGTATCATGTGACATGTTCACTTGTCCTGTGAGACTTCATTACTCACTGGCTGGCACACACACGTATACAGGAAGGCTTACAAGTAAACAGAGCCATTTACAACCAATTGTCCTAGTTAATGGGAGCCATCAAGATTCCAAGCCACCATTAATGGTCCACACTTTGCATAGTTACAATAGGACTTCAGAGTAATACTTCATATTTCTAGTTTTAGATACAAGAATGATACATACAAACAAATAGGATGAACACACTCAGTAGATTATAAACTTTGTAATGATACCTTACAAGAGACCTTTTGCACAAAGCATATTCCAGTTACATTATATTCACAATGTCACACTACAAGAAGGGATTTTCTTTCCCAACAGGCAGATTACCAGTTGAAATGCCAATAGTGATCCTGAGGTACCCAGCCTACCCCTTACTCCCTTTACTCATGAAGCCATATACCAGCCTATCTCAACAGCACCAAGGAAAGATTCAATTACTGGCTCAGCAGATGCAGAATGACAGTTAAATGAAGGGATCCTGAAGGGATGCTGGCATGTTTACTCACAAGCTTGGATCCCAGTGAGAAAAATACCCAAATGGTTATAGCTGCCTGCTGTGTACTGCATAATATCTGTGAAGCAAATGGGGAAAAGTTGCCACAGTGTGGAGGTGGAGTGGCTGTCTGCTGAGTTTGAACAGCCAGATACAAGGGTTATCAGAAGAGCTTTATGTGGAGCTATGCAGCTCAAAGAGGCTTTGAAAGAGGACTTTAACAGTGAGCCCCAGCAATGTATTGTGGTGTACTATGCTTTATTGAGCTCTGCAGTTCGAGGGCCTGTTGGTGCACATCTAAGAATGTAACCATGCCAGTGCACCTATTAATTTTGTCATGTTTGTTGTACATTTATGATTATTACATTGTGTTGGTCACTGATCCTATGAGTTGTGTCAAAGTGTACAATCACAAGTTAAGTGGGTGCTTTCAATACTGCCAGCCATTCTGCAGGATATGTTGGGAACTAATAAAGATAATTCATCTTCCAAACAATAGAGATTTTTTGAGTAACAAACACTTTAACAACATTTTGTGCAAGTTAAAAGCAAGTACATTAAAATTCAATTTATGGAACTGAGCTTAAAGAAGGGGAAGGAACATACTATTCAATTGTAGCTACACATACATTAACCTTGGGTCTCATGGATCAGTGTATGTGAAGATGTGATTGTCCTTAATGTACCCCAGTGTGGAGTAGTAAGGGTAGGAATGTGGCTCCTGCTGCTGTGTGGAACATTGTTGTAGGGGAGTGTAGGGAGGTGCTGAAATGGAGTTCTCCATGGACTTCAAAGGGAGGCAAGTCAAGGATTGTTGAACCTGTAGGTCCACAAGAACAGCTATTGAGTATAGGGTGATGGCCTTGAACACTGACATTTTCCACAGGGTGAGGGTGATTTTAGCTGGTATCTCACTCCTGAGGGTAACAAAGGCACAGAGAGCACAGCTGTTGCTGGCATCCCAAAGTCGCCATGGCCCATATAATGATAGCCCGTGTACTGCAATGGTGCCTGCTGAAGTTATCAACAACTGGTGTGGGAAAGTGTCTTAGCACAGAGGAAGAAATAAGGCTGCCATCCCTAGGAGCCTTCAAGAGAGGATTGCAGAGTGCCTGCATGGAAGCTTTATCGAGATCTCACTTTGTTCATAAACAAACTGCTCTGCCAATCTCCCCCTCACTCAGCCCCCGCCTAACTCTATAGGGGAATGAAAAGCTGATAACTCTACCTCTCTTTACTCATACTAGAAGAGGTAGTGGTACAACAAATTCATGAAAATTCTATAGCTGTGTCCTGCTAAGTTGGGGGTGTTATCATTGTAATGGAAAATACATTTATACACTTACCTGAAACTCCTTCCCCTGCATTGGGCTAATCCGTGCTCAGCTGCCAGGACTGACTAGATTGTGGAGTCTCAAATGGATCCTGGCTTGTGGCATAGCAGGACCCCTCAGTCACATGTCCTCTATCCTCCTCCTCTGCCTCACTGTTCATGGCAGGGGTCTGTGACTCAGGTTCCTGAGAGGTAACCATAGTGTTCTTGCAGGGTGGTGGAGTCTCCATCAAATATGGCAAGCAGCTTATTGTAAAAGTGGCAGGTCTGCGGCTCAGTATTGGATCGACTGTTGGTCTCCCTTCCGATATGCCTGCCTCAGTTCCATCTCTTTCACAGAGCACTGCTGCTTATCCCTGTCATACCTCTTCTTCTGCATCCTACATACAATTTGCTCATCCGTGTCCACGTTTCTATGGCTGGTCCATAGCTGTGCGTGCACTGCCTTTTTTCCCTACATGCCCAGGAGATCCAATATCTCCTATCTACTTCAGAGCATGTGTGTATCTGGTGTGGTCAGCTGGGCAGTTGCTCACAACAATGGAGAGCTGGCAGGTGTGCTCACCAAACTGGGCAATCAGGAAAAGGAATTTCAAAAATTTCTAGGGCTTTAAAAGGAAGGGAGAGGGGCTTCCAGTCTCCATGACTGCTGGGCAGTGAAGTTCACAATTGTGACCAGACTGGTCAGTGTTGGGCATTGTGGGGCAGCTGCTGGAGGACAATCAAGGTCGACATAACAGTGTCGACATTCATGCTGCATTGACCGACCATGGCTCAACACTGCTTGGGAGGTGGTTACTATATCAGTGTAATGGAAAGCTTACATTTATGGGAGCCAAATTTAGGTGTAAACACATGCACAACTAATTTGATGCAAGGCGGCTTACAGTGACTTAACTCTGTAGTGTAGATCAGGCCGCCTGGATGCCCCTTGGTTCTCAGATATTTTTATTGGCTGATATTCAATCTATCATACTCAAAGTTTTTAAAAGGAAAAATAAATGCAAGCAATATGTTCTGTAGTACTGTCTATGAACAAAACTCTAGCAATGTGTCATCGTTCTCAGGAGATAGCTCATTAGTTAAATATAAACAGCCTGTGCGTCCTCCTCCTCTGTTTTTATTCCCAGTATCTATTATAAATGCCATATAAATAATGTAAAAGACGCAATTTATTACATTGACATCTTCATCTGTGTAAGTTTTCATAAGAGATTTAATTTGACTGAATTGGTCTGTATCTGTTTATTTCTTTCTGATTATATAGTAGGTGCCAATTTTTAGTTTATTCATGATCTTGCCAGTTCCCTGGGGGTCAGTTGTTCTGTTCATAAATAAATAACTCCTGCACTGGTTCTTCTTTCAGTGCTTGCTCATGTCAATTCCATTCTAGGTGTGCGTGAGCCCACGTGCGGGGTCGTCGGAGAATTTTGCCTTAGTGGTATCTGTAGGGCCGGCTGTGGCATCCTCTTGAGTACTGTGCTCATGCACTGCCCTCTCAGTTCTTCCTTACCGCCCATGGTGGTTAGTCGGAGCACTTTTCCTTGCTTAGCAAGGGCTAGCGGTTTTCGTCTTTGGACTTTTGTGTCTTAGAGCCTTGTATATAGTTAACTCTTTAGTAGTTAGTGTTAAGTAGTTCCATGGTCGGGAGCGCTGATGTATGCCTTCCTGCCAGTGCCATTGATTCACAGGGTCCTTGTGAAAGTCAAGCAAGACAGAGCAAAGATTATCCTGGTAGCCCCCACATGGCCTTGCCAGCACTGATTTGGCATGTTGCTGAGCCTTTCGGCAGCTGCCCCGCTGCAGCTGCTTCTTCAGCCGGATCTGCTGTCCCAGAACCATGGCAGTCTGTTGCACCTGAACATGGTGGCACTGCACTTGATGGTTTGGCTACTGCATGGCTAAGCGTGGATGAACGGGCATGCTTGACCCCGTGTTCAGCAGGTCTTTCTGGGCAGCAGGAAACCCTACACCAGGCGAAGTGAGAGAGGTTCATGTGTTGGGCCTCAGAGCAGCGTATTCAGACCTCAGAGGCCTAGCTGCAGGACATCCTGGATTATTTGCTGCACCTCAAGCTCCAAGGCTTGTCCTTTTCTTCAACCAAGATCCACCTGGCCACCATTTTGGCGTTCCATCCTCCGTACCAAGGCAGGTCTATCTTCACCCACCATATGATGACACATTTTTTAAAGGGTCTGGAGTGCCTCAATCTGCACATCTGAGACCCAGTTCCCCCCCCGGGACCTGAATCTTGTGTTGTCAAGGCTCGTGGGGTCTCCCTTTGAGCCTTCCTGCTCTCTCCTGCTTCTCTCCTGGAAAGTTTCGTTCCTGGTCGTGATAATGTTGGCCTGCAGGATGTCCGAGATCAGGGCGCTCACCTTGGAGCTGCCCTATACGGTCTTCTACAAGGACAAGTCCAGCTGCGCCCACACCCAGAATTTCTGCCTAAGTTTCATACTGGCCAGGACATATACTTACCAGTCTTCTTTCCAAAGCTTCATGCGTCAGATGAGGAATACGGGCTACACATCCTGGCCTTCTACATAGATAGAATGAAGCTGTTTTGTAAGTCAATGCAGTTGTTCGTTGTGGTGGCAGACAGTTTGAAAGGTCTGCTCAAAGGATCTCGTCCTGGATCACGGCCTGTATCCGCTACTGCTATGAGCTGGTGAAGGCGCCTCTGCTGGCGATTGTGATGGTACACTTGAGTAGGGTACAGGCATTATCGGCAGCCTTCCTGGCACAGGTACCAATCCAAGAGATCTGTCGGGCCACTACCTGGTCGTCCATCTACATGTTCGCTTCTCATTATGCACTGACCCAGCAAGCTTGAGACGACGCTGGCTTTAGCAGAGCAGTGCTGAAAGCTGCAAGACTGTGAACTATGAGCCCAGCTCTGTTGATACTGCTTGTAAGTCACCTAGAATGGCATCAACGCGAGGAAGCACTCGAAGGAGCAAAAACGGTTACCAACATTTTCGTAACTGTTTGTTTTTCTTTGAGATGTGTTGCTCATGTCCATTCCATTACCCGTCCTCCTGCCCCTCTGTCAGAGTTGTCGGCAAGAAGGAACCGAGAGGGCGTAGGGCCGTTGGTGCCTGATATACTAACACATGAGCACAGCACTCAAGGGGGCACCACAGCCAGCCCAATGGATACCGCTAAGGCAAAAATCTCCAATTTCCCAGTCTCTAAAGGAACACCCCCTTTTCTGGATACTACTAGATCACCCCTGCCAGAAATGAGTTATTCCCAGTACTGAGTTATTACCAAGTTAGGAGGTGGTTTTGACATATGGGCCAGATGTCCACTACATAGTATCCTGTTCTTTACTATAATTTCAACCAATTTGCCTGGTACTGAAATTAGGTTTTCTGGCCTGTAATTGCTGGGATCACCTTTTGGGGACAATATATACCTTCAAGTCAGCGGCACTGCTATGGGTACCCACATGGCCCCACAATATGCCAACATTTTTATGGCTGACTTAGAACAACGCTTCCTTAGCTCTCGTCCCCTAACGCCCCTACTCTACTTGCGCTACATTGATGACATCTTCATCATCTGGACCCATGGAAAAGAAGCCCTTGAGGAATTTCACCATGATTTCAATAATTTCCATCCCACCATCAACCTCAGCCTAGATCAATCCACACAAGCGGTCCATTTCCTGGACACTACTGTGCTAATAAGCGATGGTCACATCAATACCACCCTATACCGGAAACCTACTGACCGCTACACTTACCTACATGCCTCCAGCTTCCATCCAGGACACACCACACGATCCATTGTCTACAGCCAAGCTCTAAGATATAACCGCATTTGCTCCAATCCCTCGGATAGAGACAAGCACCTACAAGATCTCTATCAAGCATTCTTAAAACTACAATACCCACCTGCTGAAGTGAAAAAACAGATTGACAGAGCCAGACGAGTACCCAGAAGTCACCTCCTACAAGACAGGCCCAACAAAGAAAATAACAGAACACCACTAGCTGTCACCTTCAGCCCCCAACTAAAACCTCTCCAGCGCATCATCAGAGATCTACAACCTATCCTGAAAGATGATCCTTTACTCTCACAGATCTTGGGAGACAGACCTGTCCTCGCTTACAGACAACCCCCCAACCTAAAGCAAATACTCACCAGCAACCACACATCACTGAACAAAACCACTAACCCAGGAACCTATCCTTGTAACAAACCCCGATGCCAACTCTGTCCACATATCTATTCAAGTGACATCATCATAGGACCTAATCACATCAGCCATACCATCAGGGGCTCGTTCACCTGCACATCTACCAATGTGATATATGCCATCATGTGCCAGCAATGCCCCTCTGCCATGTACATTGGCCAAACCGGACAGTCTCTACGCAAAAGAATTAATGGACACAAATCTGACATCAGGAATCAAAATACTCAAAAACCAGTGGGAGAACACTTTAACCTGTCTGGTCATTCAGTGACAGACCTGCGGGTGGCTATATTACAACAGAAAAACTTCAAAAACAGACTCCAAAGAGAGACTGGTGAGCTAGAATTGATATGCAAACTAGACACAATCAACTCCGGTTTGAATAAGGACTGGGAATGGCTGAGCCATTACAAACATTGACTCTATCTCCCCTTGTAAGTACTCTCACACTTATTATCAAACTGTCTGTACTCGGCTAGCTTGATTATCACTTCAAAAGTTTTTTTTCTCTTAATTAATTGGCCTCTCAGAGTTGGTAAGACAACTCCCACCTGTTTATGCTCTCTGTATGTGTGTATATATATCTCCTCAATATATGTTCCATTCTATATGCATCCGAAGAAGTGGGCTGTAGTCCACGAAAGCTTATGCTCTAATAAATTTGTTAGTCTCTAAGGTGCCACAAGTACTCCTGTTCTTCTTTTTGCGGATACAGACTAACACGGCTGTTACTCTGAAACCTTTAAAAACTTGGTGTCATGTTAGCTATCCTCCAGTCATCGGTACAGTAGCTGATTTAAATGATAGGTTACATATCACAGTTAGTAGTTCTGCAATTTCATATTTGAGTTCATTCATCTGGTCCTGGTGACTTATTACTGTTTTATCAATTTGTTCCAAAACCACCTCTAATGACACCTCAATCTGGGTGAGTTCCTCAGATCTGTCACCTAAAAAGAATGGCTCAGGTGTGGGAATCTCACTCTCATCCTCTGCAGTGAAGACTGAAGCAAAGAATTCATTTAGTAACTCCACAATAGCCTTATCGTCCTTGAGTGCCCCTTTAGCACCTCAATCGTCTAGTGGCCCCAGTGATTGCTTCCTGCTTCTGGTGTACTTACATTTTTTTGCTGTTAGTTTTTGAGTCTTTGGCTAGCTGCTCTTCAAATTCTTTTTGGCCTGCCTGATTATACTTTTACACTCAACTTGCCAGAGTTTATACTCCTTTCTATTTTCCACAATAGGATTTAACTTCCAATTAAATCAGAGGTTAAATGCCTCTGAAAATCGTTAATAAAAATTACTATAAATTAATGGTTGGTTTATTGTCTGGTTCTAGCCTTTCCCTATCTAATCAGTTGCCTACATGTGTACAGATGGTAGGATTGCCATACACTTCCATCATAAAAAAGCACCTATTATAGCACCTGAGGTACAGTACAAATAGCATCTTCTGTTTTCTGATTCTATTTTATTTCCTGATGAAATTGTAATCATGGATCTCATTGTGAGGTAATCATAAAACATGAAGGAGTTTTGAATATATGATCATGAGTTAGCTGAATTCAATTGATTAAGACCTAGTTAGGAACAAATAGTTGCACAGTATGCCTAATGGGTAGAGCAGAGGAGTTGGAGTCAGGAGGTCTGGGTTCAATCCCTTGCTCTGGAGGATGTGTCAACATTGAGCTTTCTCTTGCCATTTCACTACTACCTGGTCAGCTGCACTCATGGTAGCATTGGTGGTAGTTTTAGTGTTGACAAGGTACCGCCATTTTTACCACTGTTTCATCTAACCCTGCTCAGAGCAAATCTAGATGGCATGATGGTAACAACACTGGCAGCCAACAGCACTTTGTCTACACTAAAGCGCCCACTTGTTGCTATCATTGGAGCTGCACTAGTGTTAATGCAATGATGGAAGAGATTAAGAAAAAGTAGAATGTAGGCAAGGCCACAGTGTGATCTCAGGTAAAACACTTAATCTCTCTGTGGCTTCAATTTATCCATCATTAAAATGGGGATAATAATTCCTACCTCCCTTACAGGCGTCTTGTAAAGTGCTTTGGAATCTTCAAATGATAGAATCATAGAATTGTAGGACTGGAAGGGACCTCGAGAGGTCATCTAGTCCAGTCCCCTGCACTCATGACAGTGCTATTATCTGAACCAATGAAAGGGATTACATAAGTACAGTATTATAAAAGAAATTTGGTGCACAGAATTATTAGTGGCAGACTAAAACTTTAAAAAATATCTTTATGGAAGGAGAAAAAGAGGGAAAGGAAAAGTTCTAGAAGGTACTACAAGGGAAACTCAGCAGGAATTTACTATGCTTCAGTGAAAATGCGGAAAATTGAAGACAATTGACCACTGTGGGCTATTCACAAAAGTAACCATAAAAATGAATTGCAATAGAAAAGGAAAAACTGAAGAGAGCAAAACAGGCTTTTATATGGCAGGAGTTGGGTCCTGAAGGAAAAAAACAAGGGTAGCAAGATAATGATATTTGCTATGGGGGGGAGGGGTTAAGGTGATACATATTAAGTCTCTTTGTAACTCCTAAAGGGACAATATAACAAAATATTGTTTAACCAAAAAAAAAACAAACTTTATTTGAAAACTTGGTAATAAGGAGATAAAATTTGGAGCCAGGTCATATTCTTACTAAAGTGATTGGGACTTTTGCCATTGACTTTAATGAGAGCAGAATTAGACCCTTGAATAATGACTTGGTTAAGAAATACATGATATAATTGTGAATTTCTAGAAAATAGGAACTCAGAATTACTTAATTAAAAATAAGCACTTGAACAGGCCCTTGTGAAGTGCACCCTAGGGTATCTATAGAATTTTCTAAACCGCTAGTAATTATTTTTTAAAAATCAGAGAATTGGAGAGGTATCAGGGGACTGGTAGAGTGTGAGCATATCATAGGTCTTTAAAAATGGAATAAAGAGTAACTCTGGAAACAACTGTCCTATGAGCATAACTTCCAGGCTGAAAGAAATGGAGTAACTATTTGACGGGGAAAAAAAGTACGTGCATAGAAGTGAATAGCATCATGGGACCAGATATAACAGAATACATCAAGTTAGACAAACTAGATAGCCTTTATGGTAGTTTTTTTTTCATAGACAAAGCTAGAAGATGTACAGAATATAGAGTTAATTTGGACTTCAGTAAGGCATTTGATACAGTGCTACATGATAGCCGAAGGGAAATAATGAATCCAGTTGGCCTGGGCAGAAACACGATTCAATGGATCAAAAGCTCATCACTGAACGACAGCAAATAAGGCTACATTTATGTCACAGCGGTCATGGAATCTGTGACTTCCAGAGACCTCTGTGCAGGGCCGTCCCTAGCAGGGTGTGGGGCCCAGGACATAAGCACCGAGTTTCTAATCTGCTGGGGGGTGCTCCCTGGCTCTGCCTAGGCCCCGCCCAACAGCTCTGCCTTACTCTTGGGTAGTTCCAAATCCCTGACAAGGTCATTCAGTTCACCTTGTGTTATGAGGTGTGGTTCAGAGGAGGAGGGTGGGAGAAAATGTGGGACTTGTGACATGGATGGTTCAGGACCAGAAGTTTCATCCTCTTCCTCTTCCTCGTCTGAGTCAAGTGAGAATGATTCTGGTGCATCAGGAACCGGCAGTCCTTCTCCGTGGGGTACTGGGCGTATAGCTGATGGAATGTTTGGATAATGCACAATTCACTTTTTCTTCTTTGACACACCTTTCCCAACTGGAGGCACCATGCAGAAGTAACAATTGCTGGTATGATCTGTTGGCTCTCTCCAAATCATTGGCACTGCAAAAGGCATAGATTTCCTTTTCCTGTTCAACCACTGGCGAAGATTTGTTGCACAAGTGTTGCAGCATATGTGTGGGGCCCACCTCTTGTCCTGATCTCCAATTTTGCAGCCAAAATAAAGGTGATAGGCTTTCTTAACCATAGTGGTTATACTGCGCTTTTGTGATGCAAAAGTCACTTCACCACAAACATAGCGGAAGTTATCTGCACTGGTCACACAAGTACAAGGCATCTCTGCTCACTTTGGCTAAACAGAAATGTGTCCCTTTGCAAAATCAAACACTGACAAATAAGAGAGCACGACACTGTACGATTTCTAGAGCTGATATAGGGCAATTTGTTCAGCAGAGTGATGTAAGCTTCGTTATGATTGCATCATCCATGACTTCTAGGAATAACATGATGCAATTCATATCATGTATGATGCAATACCAGCTTCAGATTGCATCATTCATTGTTTTGCCTAAAAAGCAAGTACTGTCCAAACCCAGTCATAGATTTATTCCTAGATCCAGTCAAAGATGTATTTTAGTCATTTCTGGTTTAAATTGAGATCCCTTCCCTTTATAACTCACTTATCCTCCACCATTCCCAAGTCAAGGGTCGTATATACTGACCCAATAGCATATCTTGAAAACTAGAGCCAATCAACAATTTTAAGCATCATTTTCATTCTCAGTGACCCAGAATTAGTAAAGTTTGACTACATTTATTTCAGAAGCATTTTGGCTGTAGAGCAGTGTTATAAGAGGATCTAGAGGTTCTCTAAATATCTAGGATTAATAAAATGAGGTTTAACTTGTGTAAAAGCAAAATAATAAATTTGAGGAATGAGATTTCTAAACAGCAACACAACCTCTTGAGGACTCTGTGTTCATAAGCCAATAAATAGATTACATGGAAATACAAGTATAGGATTTTTGTGTGTGACAGACCTCCTCTTCCACCAAAGTTTGTTCATGTTTTATAAAGGAAAACTGTCCTTCACATCAGAAAATTGAAATTTCAAAAGAAAAGAACCATCTTTAAGTGGCATGAATAAACTGGTAATTAATTTGGCTTCTTCCTGTATGTCTGAGGTGAGCAGAATGGGTACAGTTTTCTTTTAATTGCTTACAGTGCGCTCACTGGGATGGAAATTGGATATCCAGATTACAGAATGGGGTTCAGTATTTTGTTCAGTGTATGTTAGTTGAATAAGAAGGCCAGATTAAGTCATACATACTATACGTTTGTGACTAGACCCTCTCCCCCATCCTGAGCCAACACTTCAAGATGTGTGCATCTTAATGGAGAGTTAACTACACCTAGGAGTTGTGAGCCCTGCCAACAACCACTTCAGCAGAGGACTCTATATGCGGCCAGCCCACCTATTCAAGTAGGTACACCCTGGCTGCTGGGCTAAGTACTGGTGGCAGGGGGCGGGGGAGCTGCTGCTACCTCTGAGGGTGGGAGATGGGACTCCTAGTGCTGTGCCTCAGGGGAAAGGGTCCTCCGTTGCCATTCGTGGAGGAAGAAGGGGGACCCATGCCACTGCTCCTGTCTCTTTGAGTGGAAATAGGGGCTTCTGGCCATTCCAAGCAAGAGAGTGAAAAACACAGGGAGCCTCATGTCATGGCATGTCTAGGGCCTTGGAGTTCCTAGTGTCCATGCTATTTTGACTGTGGTGTGAAAACTAGGCTGTCTCATGCCATAAATTAATTGTAGCCAGGCATGGTTTATATTAAGAGGTCTCAAATTTTCTTCTTGTGATGCCATCACCTATCAAAGTCTCTGGCTTTTACCCTAATCTCAAAGTATTTTGTGATTACATCCCCCACAATCCTTTGGAATGATATCCCATAAACTACATTGTTACAATGTAACTGCTGCTAAAGATGAAGAATGACTATAAAATAGCAAATATTTATTTCCAGGTAAATAAAATATAACATTGGATTAATATCTGTTAGGATCCATCCTAAATGCAGAAGCCTACCTTTGATGCTTTCCACATTTCTATACTTAATTTTTTTATCCTGCTGAAATGGAAATACCAATATAAACAAAAAAACAAATATAAAATCCCTTTTTTTCCACTCCCCTGCGAGCCATCTACATAGCTTCTCTGCACTCTCTGCTTCCACAGCCCACTGCGTAATAAATAGATGCCTCTCTTACCTGGGGGCAGGGAAGACCTGGGAACTTGGGGTCATGCCATTGCCTGGAAAAGGATATTTTTTTTCAACTGTAAATGAAACCTGCAAATATGAAAAGGAATTATTATCTAAATTACAAAAATTCAGTTGCCTCATTGAGCTCCCTGCCCCACTCAGCCTCTGAGCCTACTGAACTCACAGTGGTGCCAAGTCTCATGATTTTGTCATGGGTTTCTTGATAATTATTGTTTTCCTTAAAGACCAAGCTCCTGTAGTCAAGTAAGTGTGTGATGATTTCAGCCTTCATTCTTAAAGAAAAAGTAAGTTTCTAGCCCTCATGGCTCTGGAGAAATCTTCAAGATGTGACCCTAGTGCATCCTAAAGGCTCAAAAAGCAGAAGATAAATAAAAAGAACACCAAATCTATTATTTTTACAGAATTTCATGATTTTAAAGCCAATCTCATGATTTTCGGTGAGCCTGACTCATGAATATTGAACATTTGGGGTTGGCAATACTGATAGCGGTAACCTAGTATATGAAAAGCAGAACATAGTAATGAGGAGAAAGGGGTACACAATCCCATTTCCCCCGTGCTTCCTAATCGTTGGATGGGACTGGCTTTTCTGCTAGCAAGCATGGGTGTAGGGGGCATGTGCCCAGATAACAGGAGGGCAGCGTGAATTTCTCTTTTAACTGGAAACCCTGCAGCAACATCATTGTGACCCACCTTGAAAGTCATGGCCCCCAGGCTATGAAACACCAGCAGAGATGATTTACCATAGCCAGAAAAAGTGTGTGATATGTCTCACGTTTCCTTGATAGGCATGACACGTGCTACAAAATGCTGCCTCCACTACTGCATAAAGTTGCAGTGCATAACAGGTATGCTCCCTTGTTCAGCTGTATAAATCATGTTTGGAAATATCCTATTTATCTGTTGCTGAAAATGCTAAAAGTTAGCTAGATTGATGTTGTAGTAAAATCTCTGTAAGCTTTTGCAGTCCTAGATACACAACACTGTACTGTCTCTAATATTGTGCTGCCACTGTCAGCCTTTCCCTTACATAATGTTGACCCATATTTGTGATATGTGACATTTTTGCTAAACACTGTCTGGGATAATCTGTCATAGAACAAACTTTCTGCTTATATGCTGAGACTTTGTCTTCTTTGACAAACCGAAATGTGCTTGAGTGTTACTCCTTATTAGGGAGATAACCACAGCACAGTACTTTCTCAGGTAAGAGAAATATTAAGGAAAGTGTTGTGTGCTTTGAGACACTTTGGGGCAAAGTATTCCCTGATGTGATTTCATTAAAGTCAGTGGAGTGGCCCTAGGGATGAAATTGTCCCCTGGATTTTAAAAAATGCTTGGATGCCCCTCCTTTCATGGAGCTGGCTATTGGCTCTACACTGGCATGTATTTTTGAAGTGCCCTCAAAATGCTGCCACAGCCAGATCCAGAGAGTGTGCTCCATGCTTCTGAAAAGCAGAGCTGCGGTAGGTTTGGCTACCCTAATAGTGCACTGAGGTCCACCAGTATATTTGGTTTAACCATTCTTTTCTTCAAAAAGGCATAATAGTTTGGATATAAAACTGGATATAGATAAACTGGAGGCTGTTTGCTAAAAAGTAGCTGAAGCTGAGAGGCTAATTGCCTTGGGGGAATTGGAACACACCCAAGGTTGACTGTTCTCAGAGCTCAGTACAAAATCCATCTTTTCTCAAAAGTTTTCCTTAGGTAAATGGAAAATGGAAAAAAAAAGAAGAAGAAAAAAAAAGAGAGAAGGAAGAAAAGACCTGTGTGGGAGGGGTAATAAGGTGAGGGGAAAATGGGAATTCTCCAGATATTCAAATTAACTGTAAATTGTACTTTTGTGTTTGGGAACTAGGTAATATGATTGTGGGGGCTGTATAAATGTCTTTCATCACCGTAGAAATGAATTAATAGAGGAGGAGAGATTGAGAGACTAAAGAGCATCAACTTCAAGGAATGAAAGGACTTCTTCAGGGTGGTGCAGGAAGGAAATACCTGGAGCAATTATATGAAACAGAAGTAAGTAAAACTCAGCCTTGACATCAGGAGAGTTTTTTGTGCAATATGAACAGTTACAATAGCATACAATAGCTATTTTGTTTGTTTATGTGGAATAAATGCCTGCCAGAGCTGAAATTAATAACCAATGAGTGCAGTCTTTCAAGAGTCCCATTCCTTCCCCCTCTTTCTCTACCCTCACCCTCATTCAGTCTACATATTCACTTTTTCCTTCTCCTTCTCTATTGACTCATGCTGCCCCTCCATATTCATTTCATATTCTGTGTTCAATACTGCTTCCCTTCCACTGCTCACTCCCCATTTCACTCTCTTTTTCCCCTCACACACTCTCCATCCTGTTGCTGCTGAATCCCACACATCCCTCACTTTTGGTTTGGGGAAGAAAAAGAGAAGGAGAGAGACAGAGAGGGGGGGAGTGGGAGGGAGGGATAGGAGCAGGGGAGCACTGCAGAACCTTTTCCCCCATCCCGCATTGGGAGTACCAGAGGCCACCATGGGAAGGGAGGACCCAGCTCACAGCACCACTGAAAGTGCTTTTTGAGAAGGGAGCCTCAGAGCCACCGCCCCTAAACTTGTGGGTCTTGGAAGCAGCTGGGAGGAACGGGGTAACCCCAGAACCCAGTGGAGAGCAAGTCCCGTGTGGCAAGTACCTATCTGTGTATGGAGCTTGCTGACAGGAGTGCAGCTTATGGTGAACCTTGGGAAAGGACTGGGAGACTGATAAAGTAGATTGGGAGCCTTTCACTTCTAGTCACCATTTCATATCCAAAGGAGTTTGGTAGTGGACAAAAGACATGATGATCTGAATGCCGTGTGGTGGCCTATGTGAAATGAGTTGGTCTGAGTCCATATCAAATGAACAAGCGTCCTTATTCCAAAACCTATCACTACAACTCAGAGGATTTCTGAAACTGTCAAAAAGGTGCCAAAAGTAGTTATTGTGATGTGAATTCCTATGTACTAGGAAATGGACTGATATCAATTCATTTCAGGAAGGCCATCAGACAGTAGGTAATCACATTCAGGCACTGCTGATCTGATTTTGAATTTAAACCAGCAACCTAGAGGTGAAAAGCTCTATATCCCATTATTAGAGACATCCAGATCTCCAGAATTTTTATTCTTTAATCTGCATTTATTGGCTTTTGTGGCAGAGAGGAGCTGAAATTTTCCAAGCAAAAATGATAACAGTAAATGTAAAAAGATAACAGCTGTACAAAGTTTAAATGTCAGTAAACTTCTTTTCCTATGGCTTTATGGCCCTGTTTTCCACTTCCTTCAATCCTACTTCTTATTCCTCAACTTGTTAATTGACTAACTCACAGAACATCTTCATCTGAGAATATGAAACCTTATTTCCAACAAAATTAGCTTTGGCACACCTCAGGATTTTTCTCATTACCCCCAAAACATATTTCAGCAAAGCAAGGAGGTAGTATATGAGCTTAACAGGCTGGCTTGCCCCTTAGGGCCTGGAGCTAGCTAACCATAATTACAGAATGAGTCACATCTGGGAGAAATCAGGGTGATTGCCCTATAAAGAATGTCAGGAGGCTACAATGAAGGAGATAAGCCCAGGAAACTGTAGGGAATATCCCAAAACCAAGGGAGCTATGACAGAGAGGATCCCAGGGAGCAGGAGGCTCCTATGGAGAAACATGGATGGAGTTTGGGACTAGGAGTTTGGGGGCCTAGAGGCCAGTGCCAGGAGGCTAAGTTCCAGCTAGGAAGAGCTAGGAGGATGGCTTGTGAGAACAGACTGGGACAGAAGAAGAGCTCTGGCTGGGAGAGAAGACACCAGAGCTAAGTATGGACAGTTATATGGTGATGGACTTTATTTTGGAACTCTGAGTATTGTTAAGAACTGGCTTTTGTTATGAAAATAGCACCAAGCAGGGACTGTTACCTGCCTGAAAGCCTGTTTGCAACTGTTCAGAGGCCTTTCAAAAGAGGCCCGGTACCTGCAAAGCAACCCCTGGCTCGGTAAACAACCACCTGGCTACAATGAGGAATATCTTAAATGAATTTCTCATCCTTGTGTCTTGTGCTGTAGTCTATAATAATCACTCTGCTCTCCCCATCCTGCCAAGCTGGGTATGGACAATACTACTTCCATGGAATTGTTCTATAATTAAAGGAATAAGAACTGAGGACACATCTACACAACAAAATTATGTCAACCAAAGTTGCGGCGGCTGTATGTATCACTTGTGCATGTGCACACTATACTCCTTGTGTTGGCAGCGCACGTCCACTCTGCATTGATGCAAATGCTCATGATGAGAAGTGCAACGTGAGTAGTTATCCCACTTTGTAACTCACCATCATCCAGCATGGGGTGCGTTGACAAGATTTTGTGATGTCTCTTGGGGCTGAAAAATATTGCGCAGGGATGACTGACTGGTAGCATGGGTTCAACTTCCCATAATGCAGTGTTTTTCCATCCCATAATTTCATCTGAAACCCATAATATTTTGTGCCTCTTTTCAAAATGCCTGCAAACTCACATGTCCCTCCTCGCAGTCTGCCATCTCTGACAGAAGCATGAAACCTGCACAGCTCTGCACTATTGTCATGAGTAAGACTATGTTTTAGTCATGGGTATTTTTAGTAAAAGTTATGGACAGATCATGGGCAATAAACAAAAAATCATGCCCTGTGACTTGTCCATGACTTTTACTAAAAATACCTGTGCCTAAATCTTACCGGCTGGGAGGGGGGTGCTTCTGAAGATTGCTGCTGGGGGACAGAGGGAGCATAGGGCGATGCTTCTGCTGGTGGGGGGGGCAGCCCAGGACCCTGCTGGAAAGGGGGATGGCCCGGGGCTCCCTGCTGCTGCTGGGGTGGGTTGCCCATGGCCCCGCTGCTGCTCTGTGCAGGGAGCGGCCTGGGCCCAGGCAGAGGGCGGCCTGTGGCCCCACTGACATTCCAGGTGGGGAGAGGCCAGGGCCCCCCCTGCTGCTGCTGCCACTGGTCTGGGTGCGGGGTGGCCTGTGGCCCTGCCACCGCTGCTGCTCCGGGAGGGGGATGGCCTGGGGCTCCCCCACCACCAGTCCGTGTTGGGGATGGCCTGTGGCCCCGTTGCTACTGATCCAGGCGAGGGTGGCGCAGAGCCATGCGACCGCCACCACTGGTCTGGGCGGGGGGCAACCTGGGACTCCACCACCACTGCCGCTGGTCCCAGACCACTGCTCCAGGGCAACGCCGGGGACAAGTTGCCTGAGGCTGCCAGAGCAGCGGCTGGTGCAGCTGGCCCCCAGGCTTCCCCAGGTGCTTGGGTGCATAAGAATATAACACTGCCAATGCACCTATTAATATTGTCTGTGAATGATGTTATGGGTTCTGTGGCAAAATGAAGTAACAGGAAATTTGGGGGTGTCAGATCTGCTCAGCACCAGCCAGCATATGTTGTGAAATAATAAAGATGAATTATGTTCCAAAAAATATAATTGAATTCTGAAACATGAACCATGCGACTAAAACACATTTAGAACTTTATAAAACTTAATAAATTAAGGCAACACAACTTATGAAGAGGTAAGAACAGTCATTTCCATTTCAGGTACACATACACCAACCATGTCTTTTTCACAAGTCAGCTGTGATTGTCTTTAATGCCCCCCTGAGGTGGAGTGGTAGGGGTAATGCAATGGCCCCTGATGTCACGTGGAATGTTAAGGAGGGAGGTGTAGGGATGTCCTGATGTTGAGTTGTCTATGGGCTGCAGAACGGTAAGCATGGGATTCTTGGACCTGCAGATCTATCACAGCATCTCTGTTTGCTGCCTGAGGGGCCCCATTATGTTCTGGTGATTCTCCCTCTCCTTTTTTAGCTTGGATTCCTAGGCCTTTTTCCTCTCCACTCTTTCTGTTTCCATGCTGTCTGCAAGGGCCAACCTCCACGCCCTGGTCTCGTTCTCTGATGCAGCACAAGCTTGCAGCATCTCTTAGAACATATCAACCTGAGTTCTCTTCTTTCTTCTCTTTATCTGGTTCAGGCCTTCTGTGGGTGTGGAGGGGAAAACCCTCAAGGCTACAGTAGCAGCAGCTGCAGATACAACCCAACCCGCAGAGGTACCACTGTCAGTGTATTCACGACAGAAATCAAAACTTAGGATACTGAACTCACTCCCCTTGATCCCTGAAAGTTGTAAGCATTACATTCTGACTTCTCCTTGGGACTGATACAGTACGGGGCCAGTCACAGCACCAGCCATGGTGAGTATGGCTCTGGGGAGAGGAGTGGGGGGTTAGCTCACAGGCATGAGTATATGTTTATAGGACAATGGGGCTGAATACAGGCACAGTTTTCCACAGGTGGTGGTGATTTCAGCTGATATCTCAGTCCTGAGGGTAACAGAGGCCAAGAGAGCACAGCTGCTGCTGGTGTCCTGATGCCGCCTGGGCCCATATGCTGCTAGTCTGTGTACTGTAATGATGCTTGCTAAAGTAATCACTGAATGATGGGAAAATATCCTACCACAGTGGAAGAAATAAGGCAGCCCTCCCCAGCAACCTTCGGCAGAGGATTGCAGAGTACCTCCATGAAAGTTTCATTGAGATCTCTACGGAGAATTCACGGGACATCCCAATACACATAAACAAACTGCTCTGCGTAGCTCCCTCTGCCTAACTTCTGAGGGGAACGAAAAGCAGATAGTAACTCTCTCTCTCTTGGTTGTTTCACTACCTCTTCTAGCACAAGTAAAAAAACAAAGTAAATCAACAGATGTGTCCTGATACTTTGGGGGTTCCATCCCTGTAATTTCAAAGCAAATGGCATACTTACCAGAGGTTCCTTCCCCTGCATCAGACTCGTCCATGCTCAAGTGTCAGGACTGGCTGGACTGCGTTGTAGTCAAACATATTCTGGCTCACTGCGTGGCTGGATCCCCACCCATCACCTGTCCCTCCTACTCTTCTTACTTGTCCACCTCTTCCTCCTCACTGTTCATGGCGGAGGCTGAGAGTCAGGCTCCTCTGAAGCATCCACAGGGTTCTTGCGGATAGTGGTGGGGTCTCCGCTGAGGATAGCACACAGCTCTTTGTAAAAGCAGCCAGTCTGCAGCTCTGCACCAGATAGATTGTTGGCCTCTCTTGCCTTCTGGTATGCCTGCCACAGCTCCTTGGCTTTCACATGGCACTGCTGTTGGTCCCTCTTGTAGCCCTTCTTCTGCGAGGAATCTGCTCAGAGATATCAATGTTTCTAGGGCTGGATCAGAGCTGTGCCTGCACAGCCTCTTCTCCCCACAGACTAAGAAGATCCAACATCTCCTTCAGACAGGAGCACGTCTGAAGTGTGTAGCTGCCATGGTCAGCTGGGCACTTGCACACAAAAGTGGGGAGCTGCTAGATGTGCTTGCCAAGCTAGGCAACCAGAACAAGGAATTTAAACAATGTGTGGGACTTTAAAGATGGCGGCCACCTGTCCCGTGGGTAGAAGAATTCACCGCAGTGACCAGAACGGTCACTGTTGGGCATTGTGGAACAGCTCCTGGAGGCCAGTAACCATCAATGTAAGTAACACAGTGTCTACATTGCTATTGCATAAACCAAACTACATTGACTGTGACGCTACGGCACTCGGAGAGGTGGTGTTATTAAGTCAGTGTAGCAGGGCAGTTGTGAAATTTAAGTGTAACTGCATCCACAGCTAGGTTGAGGTAAGCAGCCTTGCCTTGACCAAACCATGTAGTGTAGACCAGGCCTGAATGTGTATAGTGCAGTGGTGGGCAATTTGCATCCCACAGACCGCGCGTAGCCCATCAGGGTAAGCTGCTGGTGGAACACCAGACTGTTTGTTTACATCTGCACGGCTGCCCATAGCTCCCAGTGGCCCACCATTGGTATAGTGCTTCTGCAGTTCACTGTAATTATGGGGTTGTGTTAGTAACATGTTTGTTCAGAAATGGAAAATCAATACATATAAATGTGTGAGAGTAACCCTGAAATAAGAACCCACACTGTGTGGAAGAGGGCCAAAAAATACAAACCAAAACCAGAATGAAGTTTCCTATGTCCATGTAGGGCTACCTAAACTTTGTCTAGTGAGGCTAGCAGCTACATGGACTGCACTTAACTGACTTAAAATGGAGGAAATTGCAGGCACTCTCACCTTCGAGTTGGAGATGCAGCTTGTGGAGACAGCATACCTTAACACAGCAGCTGTACTTTTAATCCCCAGTAACCTCTGCTGCATCACATGAAAGGGACCTGAGGTGTCTCTCTATTGTACATATGGGTTGCAGTTTTAAGACTCTTGATCGAACTGGAGATAAAAGTGAATCCAAGTAATGCAAATTCTGAACAGTGCTGCAAGGGTATTTAACTCCTACCCCAACCATGATTCTCATGGGACTTGTTCATAGCATTCTTTGGGGTTATTTTGTTCCTGCCCCTTCCTGTACTCCTAGAAGGCTGTTGGGGGCCAGAGGTACTTCCCTCAGCACACAGAGCCATGTGCAAGATGCAGAGCCCAGAGCAGGAGCAAAAGGCCTGGAAGATTGCAAGGGCAGGGGCGTAGCAGGGATCCTGGGAGCAGAGGCAGCTGGGGTGAGCTGTACCGGGAGCAGGTCAAGTGTCCTGGCTGGGCTAGCAGGCTGGGCTGGGTAGCACTCCAATGACCCAGGGAGACTGTTTTGCTGTCTGGCCTGGCCCTTCCTAGGATTTCTGCCTTGCTTCCCTCTCAGGCTGGGACATTACACCCACGTGTGGGAGTGGCTTGGCCACGTGAGGGAGGGGCGCTCACATGGTGTGTAGTGGGGACTGCTTGGGGTGGCAGTCCGCGCTTGAAGGCGAGGCGGGGGCCTGTCGGTGTGAGGCGGGAAGGAGTGAGGGATTGGGGTGAGTGGAGAGGAAGGGGGGTGCGCTGGGGAGGGCTGAGCGGTGTGGGGGGAAGGGAGGGAGGGATGAGGAGGGGGGGTGGATTTCCTCGCCTGGGGGCCAGGTCCTGGGGAGCTGGGCACGGCCAGGGCCGGTCTGTGAGTCCCGGAGGAGATGGCGCCCGGAGTGGCAGTCGCCGGCACTCGGGTCTTCCCCTCCCCGCGGGGCCCGGGGCTGCAGTCTCCCCGCCCGGCGCCCCGGGGTAAGCCCGGCCTGAAGCCGCTGCTCGCTGCACTGGGCCCGGGGGTTAGGGACAGGCTGCAGGACCCCACCCCCGGCGGGGCCGTGGCGCCCGGGGAATGGGACGGGGGGCTTGGTCCTGGCGCAGCTGGGAAAGCCGCGCCGCCAGAGCCATTGCATAGGCAGCGGGCGGGGGAGGGAGGCCTTCGGCCGCCGCCCGATGCACAGCGAGGTGTTTGTCCTGCTGTGGCTTTGACTCAGCAGCCCCGGGCGGCGGCCCCTTTAAATGCAGAGCCTGGGGTGTGATGAGTGCGCGTCTCTCTGCTGCCCCCTCCCCGCTCCGCTGCAGTGACAAATCCGCTCGCTCCTGCCCTGCCTCCACTCCCTACAGCGCGCCGCTCTGCACCCACCGCGCCAGCCCGCCCGCCCGCTTGTCTCCGCCGGGAGCCAGAGCCGCTGCCCGCTGTGCGGCCGCCCGCAGAAGCCAAGGGAGGAGAAGGAGAAGGGGACAATGGAGGTTCCGCGCCTGGATCGCAGCAGCATGAGCAGCCCCACCAGCCCCTGCGAGGATGTGATCAAGAATCTCAGCCTGGAGGCGATTCAGCTCTGCGATAGGGACGGTGAGTCTGGGCTCCATAGGGCTAATCCTCGCAGACGCAAAATGCTGCTGCCCGCTGCCCCATGGATGCTAATACAAATTAATCCCCTTGGCGTATGGTCCTTTGTTACCCCCCATGTATTTGTAGGTGTAAGCACCCCCCCACACACACACACACACGCACACACCCTCCTGCCTTTGGAGAACAAAAGAAAAGGAGAAGGTTGCACCTTATTGGGGGGAACCCACCCCTCTTTGAAATCTTCCCTTACCATGCAGTGCTTTTACCTATGGGGCTGTCGGCTCGCCTGCTTCCCAGTCTTGCCCCTTAACATTAATGTACGTTGTGGGTTTTATTCCAAGAGAGACATTAAAGAGCTAGGGGTAGATTTGCAGCGAGATTCGGGGTCTAGATACTGGATATTGATTGTAATGATTTTTGTTAGCCATGATCGAGGCTGAGGCTCAAACTCCTTTGTAGCATTTTGTATCGTAGGGTAGTTCTTGTACCGAACATATACATAGGCGTCTGCTAGCTCTCGTTGTCTAATGCAGAAACTTGTTGCCAATTCCTTTTTGTTTTTGAATAATAACCCAACAGAATAAACTAACGATCTGTTTGTCAACATGGGGTTTGGAGTGGTAACGCGAAATTGGGAAGGAAGGAGGGGTTTCCATATTTCAGCACCATAGACAGATACAACCTTCATGATTCTGGGCAGTGATTCAAAAATTGCCAAGCATCTGCACTGAATTGGCCTGGTACATCTGGTAGAATGCATAACTGATGCTATACATTTTGTGCGTTAATATTAAAACCTTTGTTCTGTACACAGAGTTCTAAGTCTAATGCTCAATAGAATTGAAATAAACAGATGTGCAAGCGAAGGAACAAAATTGGTATACAATGTAGATAGTTGTGCTTAATGGCATAGCTGGACTGTTAAACAAATGAAGTTTTGTTTTACAGTGCAGAAGCAATTTTAAGGATTAACTGAGTTGAAGTAGCCCAAACAATTATAAGGTTGTAATGAGGAGCCAGGAAGGAACAGTTTACATACTGATGCACAAATACTGAAGACTAGCAATTATAAGTGAGGTTAATATTAATTATATACAGTTATTTCCAACTTCCAAGAGAGACATGATACTAAAACAACAGAGAAACTTGTGTTTAGAAAAATTACCTGAGAGTATTGTCTTGTGTTCAGTTATCTGAATTATTCTTGTCTCCTTGCTTTGACATAAAAAAGCATAAATAACTTTAACATAATTTGATAATATTTTTCAGTTTAAGTGGTGAAAGAACAGAACAGAATTTGGCTTATTTAGTGACTTCACTGAACATTTGGGTTATTATGCTAAGAAATTACACTGCTTGGATTAATTTAACTTTTTTTCTCTACATGGATATATTTTTGCAGCATAATTTTTGTAGGTATCAATTGATTATGGAAATAATCATTCTGATTTTCTTTAGTATTCTGTTAAAAGCATGTTATTGTTAAATGTTTCAGTACTTTTGATTTAACCAGACTTGATTGTCTCATAGTTGAGGATGTGTAAAGTCTTGATTTTTTAAAATGTTGTTAAGGAAACTGAGAAGGTATTTCAATAGAGCTTTCAATTACTTTTATGGCAACATAAGAAATTCTTTTTGTTTACATATTTTAAATTCAAAATAGAATGTGTGCTTCCATCGCTACATTTATACCTAAATCACTGGTTAGGGAAACTTAATTGTATATCTACGTGAGTGGATCACAGATAAAATAAAGCTTTCGTTGTATGTTGATAGATGGAGCAGCATACTGTGACAAAATTAACTCTGCAGTTACAATTTCCCCTAAATCTGAAGGACTAGATTGCTGTTGTTTGACAAAATACTCTTACGTGAGATCCCTGTATTGGAAATAAACAAATTACGTAATCTTTAATTTTTGCCTGCCCCAAGCTAGGTTGATAAAGTCTGCTATGTTAATTGCTGCAGTCTTCTAATTGATTTAGCATACTGTAATTAAGCAGTGCTCAATTTTTATGGAAGCAGACTGGGGCAGACTAGCAGATCCAAATAATTAATTTTTCTTTTTGTTTTGTTTTTTAATCAAGAATTTCCTGTTTAAACTGTCATCACTGGAAAACAACTTTCGCTTCTGTAGATCTGGTTTTACGAGCTAATCCCATGCGTATTAAGCCCCAATACGAGATTGGATCATTGCTTCACGAGTACAGATCTAAATTTTAAAAAGATGCACCTGTATTGCGCATGTAAATTCTGCAATTGTGTGCCTAATTGGGCACAGAATTGCACTTGAACATACTTTAATATTTCCAACAGGTGGCACTTAAAAACCAAAAAATCATGGTTTAATGTGAACACAAAAACAAGTAGATGAGCCTGAGGACGTTGAGCTGTGTAGTTGAGAGTGCAAGAACATATTTAGGCATCTAAATTGGTACCTATATTTAACCAGTGCATTTGTGTGTATACATATTATTTATGATTTATTGTAATGCACCTTCTTGTAAGGCTTTTGGTGCTCAGGGCGAAATGTGCCCCCACTGAAGTGAATGAGGGTTTTGTCAGACAGTGTTTTACAGATAAACATGACTTTGAATCCTTTAAAAATGTCTTTTTGTATGAAAGTTGTATAAAACTAAAAGAGCGGGCACTCTTTTTTTTAAAAAGTGTAGAAAAAAAACCTATGAAAAACAGAGCTATGCCTGGGTCAGCTAGAGCATAACACGTTAGAGCTGCTTTTGCAATTGCACCCCCTAATGCCTTTTGCTGGGGATTTGTAGACAAGACCTTAGCGTAAGGACGTTTTTTTCTCAATAGTCATGCAAAATGTCCCCTTATTTATTCAGTTTCATCATTTTTACCATAATATTCCTCTCTTCTCCCTCCTTGTTCGTCTCCCTCATTGCTGTTTACACACTTCAAATATGTGTACAGGCAGTCCTCAGACTTATGACACTATTGGTTCCTTACAATTGCGTCATAAGTCGGAATGTTGGAACTCGGAACTGCAATCTAGTCCATTGCGGGACCGAGCATCGTAAACTCGAAACATATAGCCATAAGTTGAATCAGGGTGTCTACGTAGAAGCGTCGTAAGTGCCGTTCGTCGTAACTCAAACATTGTAAATTTGAGGACTGCCTGTAATTGTTATCAACCACATTAGCTGTCTTGTAGCCAAACTATACGTATTTAGCCCTTTTAATCTTTCCTCACAAATTAATCCCTTCACTCCCCTGCTCGTTTCTTTTACTCTTCTCTGAACTGCTTCCAATTTGTCTGTAAAGAGGTGCCTGAACTGAATGAAATATTCCATGTATAAGCACAGCTAGCCATATGGGATATGTCTGCAGTGCAGCTGGGAGTGTGCCTCCCAGCCCAGGTAGACAGACATGCTAACCCTGCTCAGGTGGGCTTGTGTTTGGGCAGCTTATCCATGCTGCAACATCCGCGCCACTATTTTTGGCATGGTAACTTGAACAGAGCTAGTGTGAGTCTCCCTACCCAAGCTGGGAGATGTGACGCTAGCGACCAGATGCCAGCTCATGCCCAGGCTTCACTGAACACTTACAAATGCATAGCTAGAAACCAGTGTTGCTTACCTGTGTGAACATTACGAACATAAATACTAGATGGTAGTTGATTAGAATCAGTTTAGTGTTTTATAAACTGCTTGTGGAATACTGTATGTATTGTTCTCACTCAACTATACCCCATGTTATACTGTGATACCTAGCATTTGCATTGTAAACCTGTGATTACATAACTCATCAAACAGGGAAAAACCCTTGTGTAATGCAGATGATGGTCTGTAATAAGATGTTAAATCCTGTCCACTAAATGCAAATGAGCCATTGTGCGAGGTCAAGGATAAAAGACTTTAAGTGCATTCCTCCCCATCCCACTTCCATGAAGAAGGGAACTCCTTGGGAACGGTTTCTATTAGCTTGATGTATTAGGGAAGATATAAAAATGCCTTACAAGGAAAAATGATCATCTCTTTGCTGGTTGAACTCTCATAGGGCCAGAGACACTAAACTAAAGCAGAGATCCCTAGGTTCAACCTGGGTCTACCCTGACAGACATTTTGAATGGACAGATTACTACATCTCTGTCCTCTTTAGGAATCATAGATGGTAGTTCATTTGTGTGTATATGTTTACTTGCTTTAACCTGTAAATTACTCTCATTTCTTTTTCCTAGTTTATAAATCTTTAGATAGTTTATTTCAGGATTGGCTACAGGTATTGTCTTTGGTGTAAGATCTAGGGTACTAATTGATCTGGGGTAAATGACTGGTCTCTTGGGACTGGAAGCAACATGAATATTTTATGATTTTTGGTGACCACTTACCACAAAGTGCAGCTTGCCTGGGTGGCAAGATAGACTGGAGTGCCCAAGGCACTGTCTGTGACGCCATAGTAAGACTGGTATAGTGATCCAGGAGTTCACATTTGTTACTTGGTTGGTGAACTCTAATTATAGACCATACCACTAATTTGGGGTGTCTGCCCTGTTTTTGACTGTCTGCCCTGAGATAGGCACTCACGGTCATGAGCCACTCCGGACAGTGTGACAGGAGGGTCTGTCCCAGCTGCAGTGTAGACACATCCACAGAGAGGTGTGTCACTTCCCTACTCTGTAATATATCTATGGGTTCGCAGCTCAGAACTGCATTTTTTTTTCTCAGTTAGTCTGCAAACTTCTGTCTAATTTCTGTTCACTATTTATATTTAGCAAAAAGAACAGGAGTACTTGTGACACCTTAGAGACTAACAGATTTATTAGAGCATAAGCTTTCGTGGACTACAGCCCGCTTCTTCGGATGCTGTAGTCCACGAAAGCTTATGCTCTAATAAATTTGTTAGTCTCTAAGGTGCCACAAGTACTCCTGTTCTTTTTGCGGATACAGACTAACACGGCTGCTATTCTGAAACCTATTTATATTTAGGACTTTTTAAATATGATTACTGCTTTCCATATTTCTCCCTTCCACTGAGTATGTTTGTTTCAGATTATTTTTTCCCAAATGTATTATTCTGCTTCTTCCCTAATGGAATATGTTTTTGTCATTTTCTGCCCACGTTTCTAAACTCCTCAAGTATTTGCAACTCCTCCTAATTTAATATTATCTATTAATCTCACTAATGTGCCCTCTCTTCCAGATTATTAAGTAAGATGTTAATTAAGACTGGAACTAGCTACAAGCTCTGTTGAACCCCACTAGACATCTGACCCCATTTGACACTTTGCCATTTATCCTTTGTTTACTGTCTCTCAGCCAATTTTCAGTCCATGTATCTGTGTTCCTACTGAGTAAGATTTCATGAGACATGGTTTCACGATGAATCATTTTTGGGAGAGGGCATCTACTGCCTTCTGCATCTGCGGACCAACAATCTCAAACCATCTCATAACAGGGATCTTGGATGATCATTAGATGTTTTTTTGTTATTTTTTTAATCTTTTAAATGAAAGACAGATACGCCTCTCTCCTCTTTTCTATCTGTCTTCTACTGCTTGGTCATCTTATCTCTACCTTTAAATTTATCTCTTGTACTTTGATTATACGTAACTACATATCTGTTATCACCTCCTCCCTGTTCAGCCTCTCTTCCCTTCTTGATCACTTAAACTGGTGATTTTCTTTTCAACATTTTTAATTTAAATAGCTAAAAGGCAGAAGTACTTTTCTTGGGCAAGAGACACATCTTCGAACACATCTTCATCTCCTCTCTCTTCCTTCTTGGTCTGACCTCAGGCTTGCCTCCTTTGCACATGAACTTGACATAATTGTTTATGCTGTGCTCTCTTTCTTTTTCCACCTCATACAGATCATATTCCAGGCTAACTTAAATGACTTCACTGAGGTTATTTTTGGTTTACACCAGTGTAATTTAGATCAGAATCTGTCCCTACATGTATCTAAATGTGCATGTCAACACTTTCTTGATTTACCACTGGTAAATCTTCATTCATGTTCTTATTGCCTCTCACTTTGACTGTTGCAGCTGCATTTTTATTAGCTTCTGAAAATCCAGATCTTAGACTCTAGAATGTGCAGAATTCTGTTACCTACCATGTAACATGTGCAAAGAAGTGTGGCTACATCAATTTGTCTTCAGTCCTCTCCAATACTTCCCCATTCCTTTTAGGATCTAGTTCAAGTCATACCTGGTTTTTAATTCTTTCTGTAGACTTGCTCTCACCTATCTCACTGAGCTGGGCTTTCCATTGGTTGTCTCCCTTCTCTCTTTGTTCATAATACTACTGTTTTCCTCTGTCCACTGGATCGCTTCAGACAATCTCATGGCCTTTGGGGGTTCTCTACCTCATTAATTTTCCATCTGATCTTTTTTTCAAATCTGGAAAAATCTCTCTTCTCATTTGCTTGTTCCTCTTAATTTCCCTTCCTCCTTATTATGAATGATCTCTGTACAGTATGTTGGGATACAGTTTGTATGACAGTTTGTATACCCTGTTTCTATCCCCTTGTGCCCGGGACAGCTCAGGAGAGTGACACCAGGGCATCAATGTAGGGAAGAGGACCAGCCACAGGAGAAGGGTATTTAGGGTTGGATCTCAGTTGCACTGTGCTCAGGCTGGTACAGGTGAGATGTGGGACAAGGCAAGGCAAAGCTGCTAAGCAAAGGTTACCCCAGCAAACGTTAGAGCCACAGGCTGGAAGGGTCGCTGGGCACTCTTGCTTTGCCCCAACACACTCTAGAAAGCTGCATATGGAAAAGGGGTAGGAAATGGGTGATATGAAGTAGTGTAGCCAGTGTCAACCAAGGACTTGCTGTGCTCGGGGACTCCTCAGCTGTCTGATTAAGGCAGCTTTAAGTCCTCTCTGTGCTACTAGAATGGTGTGAAGACTTAACCAGGACTGAGGATCTGACCCACTGTGAGTGGGAGATATGTTCTCCAAAACTCCTTACAGATGGATTTCTTTCTGTCAGTCCACAGGGTACAGTGGGTTGGCCCATTGTGCTGCCAGCATACATGGCCTTCTGTGTTTTGTGTGACCTAGAAACCCACATTTAATTCTGGCTGAAGAGACCAGAATCAATCATAGATTTACTTTTCATGTTCTTGAGCGTATAATTCACAGACTGATTTTTCCTAATATTTAGGAACATACCAGAATTAATCGTGCTATCATTGTCAATACGATATACCACATATAATACTTCACTGTTGCAATTGAAAAGAATGGATAAAATAATTATATTGGAACAAAAGAAAAAGCTTTCCCAATGTCAGTTTTGGAGGTATTTGTACTATATATTGTTATGCATTGTCAAACCTTTTATTTGACCTTGAAACTCTTTCTTTTAACATGTTAGACTTGGTTAAAATTCATTGTAGTGTTTGCAAGTGAATCAATTTTCACTGTAGTGCTTGTAGCTGAATCATTAATCAATTTTATTTTATTGTTATCACAAAGTGTTCTTGTTTTATTTATGCTTCAATGCATAAGCTGTTTCTCATGGATGTTTTTAAAAACAACCATTGGCTACATTGTTTTTATAAACTACTGAAGGCGTCTCTGAACCTTGACACTTTTAGCTAGTGTTTAAAAAGTGAAACCATAAAGCTAGTTTGGTCTTACTTTTTCACTTCATTTTTCTGTTGTTTTACAGGTGTAAGTATTACCAGAACTGCTTTCTCTCACCTACTGTTTGATATTGATTGACATGGGGAATTTACTTCTCTTATGCTTGCTCAGACTGATGAAAATGGTAGCTGTGGGAGGGGACCATGGTTTGAGAAACTACTAGGTTCTGCATTCTGATGGACACCACTAAGTTTGTGAAAGTTGCAGGCCCCAATCCTGCAAACATTCATTGCATCACTTTACTCACCTGAGCAACCCCATTGATTTCAATGGGCCTTCTTGCATGAGTAAATTTATGCACATCTATAAGTGTGCATGATCAGGACCCTAATGCCAGCTTTTCCTATAGATTTGATTTTGTAGTGTGTACTCTTTTTTGTTTCTACTTTCTTCAAGTATATTTCTAATCTTGCCTTCCCCGCTCATTCCTTTCGAGTTATTATTCAGTGGAATTTTGGCTTTTAAATTTGCAGTGTCATTTTAAGAAGGACATTGGATCATGGCAATTAGAGATTGAAAAACCTACCCATTCACAAAGTCCATTACTTTGAAGAAAGGATATAGTTTCCTGGCATAGGACACTTCTGATATTATATTAAATTTTAGTAAGAAGATTCTAATTATCATTCAAAATTCTTATATTTCATACAGGGTCATATTTGTAGAAACAGGAATTTACAAAAAGAACCTTGTTATGCTGTTATATACTCTGAAAACATATCCATATTTTAAGGATATTCTATGTTCCACCAGTAGGTGGAGACATCTGAAACACTAGATACATTTCATTTGCTTTGTCTTTCTTTTCACTTTCCTAAGTCTGTTAGTCTCTTAGAACAATATGGCTGTATGGTAGGGTGACCAGATGTCCTGATTTTATATGGACAGTCCCAATATTCAGGACTTTTTCTTATATAGGTGCCTATTACCCCCTGTCCTGATTTTTTTCATACTTGCTATCTTGTCAGCCTACTGTACGGACACCATCTGATTATCCATTGGATGTGTTATATATGTCTTTTTACTTCACTCTATCATTCTGTTTAGGGAATATCTGGAGTTTTTAATGTTTGGTTTGCGAGCATGTAGACATGGAATACTTTCCAGAATACGGGGGCCTAATTATACATTTCTCTGCATCTTGTACAGCCATTTACATCTGTACAAAGTAAAATGCTGCCATTCTGATTTGATGTAAATGGATTACACAAGGTGCAGCACAGAAGAGAATCGGGTATACTTTCTATTTTTGTATATTCTGTGTTCAGCTTATTTCAGGGTTGTTCGCTGGAACAGGGAAAGTAAACAAAGACCTCAGTCTTTCTGCTGAGGCTCTCAGTCCCAATGTCATTGTGTTCTGGTTGAGATGAAAGTGTTAGGCCAATACAGAAAACCTAAATCCTTAGAGGTCATTCTATTTTTCCAGCATATTTTAGTGTCTGTTGTTTGCATAGTATGAAATGTGAACTGGAAAATATTATCTGGAATGGTTTGAAAGAACACTATGGATCTGAATATTAGTAATTTTAAAGGAACATATTTATCCAAGGGGAACTAGATGACTCAGTGAATTTGTAATGGATTATGTAGCCTTTCCTCTGTTGGATGGATTTGAACTGGTGGCCTAAATTGTTAATGAGAGAAAGTTGTTACTATCTGAAGGCTTTTTGGTGGCTGGCATGATATGAGTTGCGAGGGTTAGTTCAGTTTGAGTTGATGGGTGTTCTAAAAGAAAGCTCTTTATGCAAAACATTAAACTGAGGTACATCTTTTTTTTTTTTTTTAAACTGCATCCTTCATGTTACAGTTTGGCAGAGATGTTAACCATTCAGAAAAAATTAAGTTTAGCTGCTGGTGTAAAGAAGGTGTATTCTTCATTTTACACAAATGTTTTGGATGCGAACTACAATTAATCAGTACAGTGACTTGCAAACTAGTGTAAATCATTGCTCAGGGCCAAATTCTATGCCGTGGAACAAGTCTGGTACACAGGCTGGGGCATAGGAATTATGGGTGTGTTGAAGTGAAGAAACGTTCCCCATTCAGGCTACAGAGTGCCAATGAATCCTGTGTGTGGAGTAGCTCGCCTACATGGTGCACCACCCTTCCCCAGGAAAACAGCTAATAGGTCCTCATAGGTTGGGTTCCACCTGCTCCTCCTCCATCCACCTCACCTTTGCTGTATCCAAGTGATAAGTCCCACCCCTTGCTTTGGTGTTGTCTTCACTGCAGAAAAAAAAGGTATGTTCTTAACTCGAGTTAAAATCCTAGTGAAGACAAGGCAGTTGTAGTTTACACACGAGTTAGCAGGTTAATTTAAACCTACGGGGAAGCACAGGTTTTAACTCAACCTGCTAACTCATGTGAAAGTGACAACTACCATGTCTTCACTAGGATTTTAACTCAAGTTAAAAATACCATTTCCCCCCCGCAGTGCAGACAACACCAAACTTGGCTGGTAAAGTTGTGCAAACTAGTGTTACGTTTGTAGTAATGTTAACATGAAGTAAAATGAAAGAATACATGGCTTACAGATATGAAATGACAAAATCTTTGTGTATGGACATATATATAATATTAGTGATGAATAAATTAAACACAAATGATGTCTAAATTAATAATTATGTCTATAATGTAAAGTTAATTTTACAAGCAGTAGAAAATTAAGGGCTATATTCTGATCTCAGACTCTGGTCTAAATGAAGAGTTACAATGCTATTACTCCTAATTATTCCTGAGGAAGCATTACTTCAGAAAAAGATCTGGGGGTTGCAGTGGATTACAAATGAAATATGATACTCCTGGGGAAATTCTGTGCCACTGTGCACATGCAGAATTCATGTCCCCTGCAGGTTTCTCTGCTTCCCCTCAGAAAATGACAGGGAGGCAAGTGGAAACTACAAGAGTAGTCACGCACCCCTCCCCAGTAGCACGGATGCATCGTTTCCCCCCAGAAATCTCCCTTGGCTGCAGGAAGCTTTGCATCTCCCACTCCTCACCCCCCGTGCTTCCTGCCCTCATTACTCCTCAGCTGCAGAGGAGGGGGTCACTGTACAGGGAGCTGCTCCCCCATCTGCCCAACTCCCATGCATCCAAACCCCGCCGAGCCTCACCCCCTGTACTCCCACCCCACCGAGCCCCTCCTCCTTGCATCCAGACCCCCATCCCTGCACCCAGACTTCCTCCGCACTCGACCCCCACCCCAATGAGTCTCACCCCCCCCTACACCTGGACCAGCCCAATGAGCCCCTGCACCTGGACTCCCACTCCACTAAGCCCCAACCAACTGCACCCTCCACCCCACTAAGCCCCTCTCCCCCCCGCATCTAGATCCCCAGCTGAGCCCCCTCACACTGCTGCTCCCCACTGAGTCCCAACCACCTTCATCTGGACCCCTCTGCAGAGTCTCATTGCCTCTGCACTCAGAACCCCGCAACAAGCCCCTGTGCATCCAAATCCCACCACACCTGGACCCCACACTGAGCCACTCACACCCAGATTGCCCCACACAGAACCATCTCACCCCACACCTGGATCCACCCGCACTAAGCCCCTCCGCACTTGGATCCTGTTGGGCTGAGCCTGCTCACCAACACCTGGTGTGCCTGGTGCAGAGGGGCAGGGCCCTAGGGTGTTTCTGGGGCAGGCCGAGCTCTTGCGCTGTGTCAGAGTCTGGTGCAGCCTCTCTGCTGAGTCCCTGTCCCCGGGGAGGTGGGGGCTGCAGAGTGATATCCCACTTCCATGCAGCCAGTGGTCTGCACTTCCCACTGCCATGCTAGACCTTTCACATTTATTTATTGACAAATAAAATGTTCACATTTTGCCGAATTTTAAAATATTGTGCGCAGATTTTTTATTTTTTGGACACAGAATTCCCTCAGGAGTAATATGAGTCAACAATGTAATACTTCTGCAAAAAAAAAAAAGCGAACATCATTCTTGGATGTCCTAGCAGGAGAGTAGTAAGTAAGACATGAGAAGTTGTTCTTACACTCTATTCTGCATTAATAAGGCCTCATCTAGAGTATTGTGGAGTCCAGAGGTGAGCAACAAAATTTATTAATAGGTTAGAAAACATGACCTACAAGGAAGGATTGAAAAAATTGGATTTTTTTTTTAGTCTGGAGAAGAGAAGACTGAGTGGGGACATAACGGTCTTTAAGTCCATAAAAATTCATTATTAAGAGGAGGATGATAAATAGTTTTCCTTAACCACTGAGGAAAGGGCAAGAAGTAATGGACATAAATTGCAGCAAAGGAGATTTAGATTAGACATTAGGAGAAACTTCTTAACTGAAAGGGTAGTTTAAACACTGGAACAAATTAGCTAGGGATGTTGGAGGTTTTTAAGAACAGGTTAGACAAACACCTGTCAGTTATGGTCTAGATAATACTTAGTCCAGCTTCAGTGCCGGGGACTGGATTAAATGATCTAAAGAGGTCCCTTCCAGTCCTACATTTCTGTGATTTAGACCATATAACTGAGATCAGAATCTGGCCCTAAGTGACTTTCCCAGGATCACATATTCAGTGCCTTAATCTGTTACATCTGTTTTTCTTTGTTGTTAATCTTTGAGACATATTCTTAACGGGCAACTGTACCATTTTATTCATCACAGTAATCTGAAAACTCATGTCATGAGAAGCCCCAAGCATTTCACATTTTACAATCTGCACCTCACTAATGCACACAGTTGATAATGATAAACATGACTCCTCACTTTCCAACCAAGATTTAATAGTGGAAGGCTGCAGTGAAGTCCTGTATTACTAAAATATCTTTACTTTTAAAAAAACGATAGTACAGAACATTTACGTACTTATTCTGAGGTATTATCATAAATAATTAAAGTTCACTTGCTGATGAGAGAACAATGTGTATGTTGTGATGCATTAGTCTCACTTTTTAAAATGTTGTTTCTTGGCTTAGTTGCTGATTTGCAAAATTCAGTATTTACCAGAGGTTTCCAGTATTAGTATGAGTTGTGAAATTCTGTTTTTAAATAACTGTATAATTCATTTAATTTTAAAATCACTTTTAAAGTAGGATAGAAGATGGTTTACAGCCTCTTACATTGGGATTCCTTACTATCTTTGATATTTTTCAGCAGTGCAATAATAATTAAAACTTTCTTAAAACTACATCTTTGCAGTCAATAAATGCTGAGAAGAGCTGCTTACGAAGTGCTCTGTCTGCTTCCTGTGCTGAATAAAATAAGAGCATTACTTTAATTAGGAGTGAATATTGAGGTGGCTTAGTTTTATGGACTGCCATGAGGTAGACTTAGGTTTAATTCCATGCTATGTCTACACTACAGACTTCTGCCTACATAGATATGTCGGACGGGATGTGGAGAGGTATGATCCCTGACCAGCATATCTATACCAGCAAAAGCCTCTAGTGTAGATGTAGTTGTATGGTAAAACTGCGCTTTTACCAGGGCCGGCTCCAGGTTTTTTGCCGCCCGAAGCAAAAATAAAAACTAAAAAAAGCCGGAATGCCGCCCGAAGCAAAACAAAACAAAACAAAAAAACCCTTGAAAAGAGCCGCCCCCAAAGGGCCGGAATGCCGCCCCTTGAGAAGTGCCGCCCCAAGCACATGCTTGGAACGCTGGTGCCTAGAGCCAGCCCTGGCTTTTACGAGTATAGTTTGTTTGCTGATAGAAGTGGCGTCCATACTAGGAGCACATTGCTGGTGTAGTATACCTGTACTGCTAAAGCAATTCTAGTGTAGACTTGGTCCTAGTCCCTTCCTTCTGAGATCACCTGGAAGTGGTGTGGAAGCAGAGCATTGTGTTTGCAGCTGGAGTGCCTTGCTGCTCTCAACTGCAACTTGCTGGGCTAATTAAGGGAAACTCCTTTTTGGCACCAATGAGTTACAAAGGGAGTCCCAATCAGTCCTCTTTAGCCTTGACATGGGGCTTTGCATAAAGCAGGGAAAATGTCTGCAGATCCACATACTTCTGGTAAGGATGTAAAGTACCCCCCTTTCTCCACTAGCCCCCAGGGGGAAAATAACTACCGGTATTACAACATATTGACTTAATCTCCAAGGCTCATTCTTTTTATTGAATTATGGATTTTCCTGCACCTTAGTGGAAAAATGTGCACCCGCAGGAATTGTTCAAGCTTCTATTCACATGTCCTGTTTCACATTTAAAATTCTCTATTGTGTGTGTGTATAGCATATCAACTTTATTGAATTTGAAAGTGACACAATTCAAGTATAATAGTAAAAAACCAAAAGGAAATAAAAACCCTCATAATGATACAACAGACCTGACTTCATGTGATACACAATACTTAATAGAATTGCTGAGGGATCCATTGTCAGAATTTCTATCTACCAAAATATACAAGGTAGGGAGAAGCTTTAAAAGTCTTCAAAAGTAGCTGCAGGGACTTGTTTGAGGTGCCATTTTAGTACTCACTCCACTGAGGATTGAATTTTCCTGGCTGTTTTTGATGCTTTAAAAGCTTTGTTTTAGATTTTAAATACTTATTTGAGCATTACTGAATAAAAATTTAAAAGGTGAAAGATTTAAGGCTTTCAGATTTCAGAGTAGCAGCCGTGTTAGTCTGTATCCGCAAAAAGAACAGGAGTACTTGTGGCACCTTAGAGACTAACAAATTTATTAGAGCATAAGCTTTCGTGGACTACAGCCCACTTCTTCGGATGCATATAGAGTGGAATAAATATTGAGGCGATATGTATACACACACATACAGAGAGCATGAACAGGTGGGAAGCTTATGCTCTAATAAATTTGTTAGTCTCTAAGGTGCCACAAGTACTCCTGTTCTTTTTAAGGCTTTCAGAGTATCCACTGTGAATTTTCTCAATGGAGTAAGTTCAGTATAGTCACCTTGGTCACGTCACTGTGTGCAGGATTTTGCTAACCAGGTTTAATCCCAGCCTCTGGTTTTATGGGTGTAATTTTGTACCCACAATTCACTGTGGGTCAAAAATACTAGTAGTTAGACATCTACGGTCAAATTTACAAACGTACATATGTGACTAAGTCACTCATTGACTTTCAGTGAGACTAAGTGCCTAAATCACTTTTGAAAATGTGACGTAGGCTCCTAAGGCACTTTGGTGCTTTTGATAGTTTTACGCCTAATATACATCTGCCTTAATAAATAGTGGGTGAAAAATTGCAGGTACAAGTACTTGTTAACACAGAGGCTATTCTGCAAATGTTCTGCATTGTAAGATCTCGTGAGACCTGTGGGTTCTATGCTCCCTAAAAGGGACATCACGGAATTTAATTTATGTTAATAAAACAGCAGAAACAACTATTTTGAGACTAAGTTTAATAATACTAAAACAGCTTGTACATGAAGTGAGTTTAAAAGGACACTTACCAATCAGAGTGGAGTTGAGGGAATTGTGTTTCTCTTCTGATCGCAGAACAGCATTATGTGGGAAGATAGTGAAGGTACTTGACTCTGAAATTCATAGAATTACAGGGTTAGAAGGGACTGGAAGTGTCATCCATTCTAACCCCTTGCCAAGCTGCAGGATTTGTTGTGTCTAAACCATCCAAGACGATGGCTAGCCAGCCTCCTTTTGAAAACCATTATTCAAAGTAATTGTTCTTGGAAAGTTCATTGCTTTTAAAATATAAGTCTCGAAGATATTTCATTAGCAATATCATGTTTGTGGTGTTTGTCGTAGTAATTCAGAAATTTGCTTTATTGTGAAATATGCCTTATTTTTTCTTGATTTTCTTCTTGTTTCTGTTTACAGAGAGTCGTACAAATTATTGAAGGCGATTGTTGCAAATAATCCTGTCAATATGCAAGCATAATTTAATGTCTAGGATTATTAGTGGTTTATAGGGTATACAGCATACTAGTATTATACCCCACTGTAAAAAATACAATTAATCTTTTGGGGAACATTTTTTATTTTTAGATTAGAACAGGGGTTCTCAAACTTCATTGCACCATGACCTCCTTCTGACAACAAAGTTACTACATGACCCCAGGATGGGGGGTCGCAGCGTGAGCCCGACCACACCAGGTGGAGGGAGAGGCTGCCCCATCCCGAGTTCTGCTGCCCCGGGTGGGGGTGGAGTTGGGTTTCTCCTTTAGCCCTGGGTCCCAGCAAGTCTAATGCTGGCCCTGGCGACCCTATTAAAATGGGGTCGTGAGCCACTTTGGGGTCCCAACCCACAGTTTGAGAACCACTGGATTAGAAGATGTCCCTGTTATACTTCATGTACTGCATTTACCCTTGGTGTATTTCCACTGACAGCAGTGGAGCTGCCCTAGGGATGAGTTGCTCCTGCTTTTTTCTTCTTAGTTTAAATATTGTCACTTTTTAAATATATAAAATCAAACTTTCCTAAAAAAATACGGGCTTTTATCATCTTTAACTTTTAAATGGAAGAGATAAATATGCCCTGGAAGCAACAAATCTTCTCATGTAAATTAAAATTTTAAATTAAAATTTATGTTCCACAGAAATGTTTTAACTGCGTTATTTGATTTTGGTTGAGTAATTAGAGTGATTGTCTCTATGAGCAACTATTTGCTTCTTGTTTAATCTAATCTTACCTTCACCCTGCACTGATTAAATGCATAAACTATAAGCCAAAGCCCTGCAGCTTTGCTGATATAATTGTATTCTAAAATATAAGAAATATATAAGTGTAATCTTTTGATTTTATTTACTACTACAAGCCTGATTCTTCCACACTTACTTATCTGGTGTGTTCCCATTGATGTTAGGGAATGCACGATTATACACATTTAGGGAATATAGACCCCTGATATTACCTCTAAGTGAACTTGCAGAATAGACTTCTGAAAACCGTATTCAAAAACTTTTGTTTAGGAAAAATAGCTGTTTGAATCCGGTTGGTCATATACCACGTGACATACCTTTTAGACCTTATACTGAATACATTTCTTTCATTAAAAACTAGTCATGTAAGGTTGGATGCTGCCACCAGGTTGCCCATGGAGTAGTAACTTATTCCACGAGCAGTCCTACTGAAATCAAGACTTCACTGTCCACCTGTATGTTGGCAACTTCAGGACTGAAGTCCATGGTGCTCTGCATGGGCACAATAGTCGCCACATATTCTGTCAATTGCAGGATCAAAGCCTCAGTCTGTAATTAGTCCCATTGAGTTATCGGAGCTAGTCATGGAATGAGTTACAACTCCATGAGAGAGGTGGTGGCAGAATTGAACCCTACAAGATTGGTGTTTAATAAAAGAAGTTTCTTCACTACAAAGTCCAAAAGGTTTGTTACCTTACCTCATATCAGACGAATCAGATTGAGACTTTTATTTGCTCTGGACAAAATTTGCTTTGTAATGTGCTTGAAAACCATTTTGATGTCTTATTTGGAAAGTTCACTTTGATGTAATTTCCCTATTTTCCCTAAATGTGTATGTGCATAATTCCACTAACATCACTGGGAATACATGTGTATTAAGGGAAACATGTAGACCTTAGTGATAATCCACCAAAATGATTAGTATTGGTGCTTTTCAACAATAATCCACCAGGCAGGCAAATAAATAAATTGTAGAACGCTGCAAGATTCAGTCCATGTGTCTCACTTGTATTTAGACTGTAGTTACATTGTTTGTATCTGACTTAGACAGTCAGATTAGTATAACAAGGATTCTGTCTTCTATGGGCTAAAACAGGGGTAGACAACCTATGGCACGCGTGCTAAAGGCGGCACGCGAGCTGATTTTCAGTGGCACTCACACTGCCAGGGTCCTGGCCACCGGTCCAGGGGGCTTTGCATTTTAATTTTAAATGAAGCTTCTTAAACATTTTAAAAACCTTATTTACTTTACATACAACAAAAGTTTAGTTATATATTATAGACTTATAGAAAGAGACCTTCTAAAAACATTAAAATGTATTACTGGCACGCGCAACCCTAAATTAGAGTGAATAAATGAAGACTTGGCACACCACTTCTGAAAGGTTGCCGACCCCTGGACTAAAACTTACGTACCTTTTGCTGCATAACATGAATGCAAACTTGTGTATTCATATTTTGGGCATGGATCTGTGCACCGTGCAAAAAAAAAAGAATGGAACTAGGATATAGTTGTGTATTTAGAGCCAAATTCTGCTCTCGGTTATACCAGTGCAATCCTGTTGAAGTTTCTGGAGTTACATGGTAGGTAAGGGTGAAATGTAGCCCTTAGTTAAATGGGGTAACAGGAGAATACAGATATGTATGAGATTTCCAAGACTATTCATTAAACATATTGCTAATTATTAAGACTAATTTTTTTATTTAGAACATAAAGGGGAACATATCATATCACACTATGTTTAATACTACTGTTGTATTTTTCCTAAAGAGGAAAACAGGAGAAGATTTAGAAAGGTTTATCTTTCTAACAGGATTTATAGAGGTAAGTAGGCATCCTTTTTTTATCTAGTGTATGAATTGGCTTTACAATGGTACTGATTCAAAAAAGCAAGCTTTATGTATATGATCTCTATTAGGAGTTCATTTCCCAGGATTTTGGGAGTCTTTAAGCAAAAATGACATCCATTTTTGGTAGTAGGACAATTATTTAAAAAATATTTAAACCTTTTTTTTTTTTTTTAAATCACTCTGGTGCTAAATTGGTTGGGGGTAGAAAATTGAAATTTGACATTGAAACAGCCGTCTTTGAGAAGAAACACCTTTGAACCAATATTATCGTGAAAATTTGCTTTGGTTTGACCAAGTTCTGAGTCTTTGTTATTATACATCCTGTATGTGATTCTATTAGTCTGACATATATTGACTAGAGTATAACACTGAAATATTTGGAATATAAGCACATACTTAAAGTGAAATGCTTCCCTCAGTTGAGATGTATGATGTCAATCCTGTAAGGTACTCTGTGCAGCTAGGCCTGTTTGCCTGCCCAGAGCTACATGAACTTCAGATTGTAGAAGGAAAGGTATCATATTGTATTGTGCAGTTAACTTGACTTTAACACATGCAAATTTAATTTGCAATTTCCTGACACTTTCCTATCATTTCCTGACATTTAGAAGCTTGGCCTTGCAACTTCAGAGTCCTCTTATCATAATTCTTTTTGGAATAGTAAGTGGTTTCCTGAGAACTAAATCTCACCTTTCTTTTGTTGTCTTGTGTTGCCTCCCCCCCCCCCCCCCTTTTTTTTTTTTTTTGGCCTGTTGTAACATACCACTTTTCTATCTTCTCAAAGGTCTGATTTGTGGGGACCTTTCAAAACAGGGCTTTAAATGTATCAACAATGGAGAAAACAAACATGGGGAAGAAGACTTTCATACAAAAGATGGCACAGTCCTTCTATAAACAGTAGTTTTATTTAGTCAATATCCTGAGAAAGGTACTGTTTCTCTAACCCTCTCTGACCATGTTCCTGATAAAATAAAATACCTTCTGCATGAAGCTGGGACGCCCATTTTATATATGTGGTCTTTCGAGTGTTTGAAAATCCTTGCTGCTTATCAGAAGGAGCTTCCTCGTCCCAAAATACAGATAGTCCTTTTTAAGAAATGGATTTCCCCTTATCAAGCTCTTTTGCTTATAAAGAGTATAGGTAATGTCCCTCATCCTTTTGAGAATGGAGACAACATTTTCTTCTTCCCTCAGACTAGCATATTTATTATTTGAATGTGATGCCATTAATTCTTGATGAAAGTTTGCCAGAAAAGACTCCTGTTGATAGCTCTGTTTGTGCTTGTTAATGTGATTCTCAGAACAGCTATTAATATCCTAGGGCACTGTAGCCTTTGTCTTCAGGGTTTTAGATATTCGCTCTTCCTCTACAAGGAACCACTCTTTACTTCTTATCTCTAAATAATTTATTTCAACTTTTTGATTTATAAATCTCCTTTCAGAATTTATTGAGTATACAGGTTTAGCTTTTCATGTTGCCATGAATGGTTAATATCTCCTCTTATTCATTTTCTGGCTCGTTTTCTTAAAGCCCTTAGAAAGTGTTTACTTTGATCAAGTCTCCATTGTCCATGGGGCTTGAACTTCATGGGACAACCCATAGGCCACTTGTTACTTAATGACTCCTGTTTCTTTTTAAATACAGTGACCTCAGTCCTGAGCTGTATCAGTTCTGCTTGTACTATACCAGTTTCAGAAAGTGGCCCTGAAGCCAATTCAATTAGCTTTGCAAGAATCAACCCAGTATAGGGAGATCTTCTGGTAGCATAGAGCTGGCATAAAGGCTCCTCTGCTATTGCTGGTGTGGGGGTATGGATGTTGTTGCTGCAGTGGCTCCTTGTGGGTTGTTAGACATCATCAGAAGTTAGAGCAGTCTAGAAAATGCTTTAAGTTGTTCCAAGGGGACCAGCTTGGCACACAGTCAACCCAAGATCAGGTGAGTAAAAAAAGCTACCTTTGCACCCACGTTTCTTGAGTTATACTAAGTGCTTCTTGGCCACAGCCGAAAGGTCATAGTCAGTATTTCTTCAGACTGCTACTGTGACAGGGAGACTCAGTGTGTTATATATGACTAACTTTCCTTTTATTATTATCCTTATCCCCGAATATCAGCTTCACATCACCTTATCTTCTCCGTTCTTCATTTTTCTCACAGTGGAGCTATTTTTCATCATATAAATGTGACAATGCCTCTTATTTTTTATTTTTCTTGAAAAGAAATAGGAGAAACCTGTTTTCTTTTCTATTGCTTTTGGGGATGAATCCACGGGTCAGCCAAAATAAAATCCAAATAGTATCTGGTCAAGTGGAGTCTATTATTTACTGTATTCAATTTTTTTTCTGTGCCTTCAATTTTAGGACAAGCTTTTAAAAAGTGAGTGCCTAACTTCTGCTCCTAGAGCAATATTTAGGCACCTAAATGTGTGGCTTAATTTTCAAAAGTACTGAGCATTTAACAGCACCTGTTAAAGTAAGTGGAAGTAGTTAGATGCTCAGCACTTTTGAAAATCAGGCAATTTATTTGGAAGCCTAAACTTACATAGTCACTTCTGAAAATTCTGGCCTTACTCTCAGACTAGTCATTTGATCATATGTTGCCTCTTTGGCTGCTGTTAATGTAGCACTAACTAGAAAGAGGTCAGTCCACAATATGGTAAGACTTGGGTTTAACTGGGATTTATTAATGTATTTTCATTTCTTGGGTGCTTCTTATTAGTCTACCAGAGAGAATTTGTGAAGAAAGCAACATTTATAGAAGGTGAAAGCTAGGTGGTTCTTTGAGTACACGTCAGTGTGGATCCCACTGATGGAGTGCATATGCCTCATGGTTGGGAGACTGGATTCTTTTGGCTAGCAGTGTCTATCAATGGCTTGTTGGTTGGGCCAACAAATTTACCTTACTTGTGAACTCAACTGTGAAAAATTGAGTTAAATTTCATAAAATGTCACAATAACCTGTAACAACGAATGTTGATGAGAAAAGGTGCAAAAGGGAAAGCGACAAAAAGGCCTACTGATATAACTCAAGGGTTGTGTTAAGATCATGTCTGGTAATCAAGAAAAGCGTGGGACCAAAAATCAATGGATCAAAATTGGTGTGTCAAAAATTAGGCCGAATTAGTGAACAAAATAATGAGGGGATGGGCTGTTTCACCCATCACTCCCCTTTTGGGATCCTTAAAGAAAAAGATTTGATGGGGGTGAGAATCAAGAAGCTGGCTGCCAACACCCAAGACTGAGACACAAGAGAAAAGGAAAGGTGTGAGGTTTACGATCATGGCTGCCTACATATCTGGGACCCTGCGATCCAACATGATGCTATTTCGCCTACATTGACCTGATCTTGAGAGATATGCTGACCAGACTGGGCCAGAGAGAGGGACCCAGATGATATTGCCATCTCCTCCTTCTCTGGCTAATCCCAACCACCACCTGGGATGTGAGACTTTGTCATCCTCTCCCTCACCTCCCTTTGTGTTCTTCCTTTCCCCCCCCGCCTTATTTCTTCTCGCCCCTGTGCCTCTCTTTTTTCCTTACATCTAATAAGAGTCATCCAAGACTATGTATTTTGGACACTGCTATTAGTCTGTGACCAATGAGGCAGTTAAAAGCAGTGCCCTAAACAGCCTAATGCTGGTACTAATTTGCCACATCTCAGATTGGTTAATAAGATCATGAGCCATGCCTGTTCCTTCCTGCAGTGAGATTGAAAGTGAGAATCAATACCGGAGACAGAAACTGTATTTTCTTCTTTGCTGTTTTTCTTTCTTTCCCCTCTTGCTGTTTTAGTTAGGAATTAGAATCAGACTTTAAAAACAAGAACTTCAGCCCATCTCAATTAACTCCTCCTCCCAGTTTTTCCTTCTCTTTTGTATTTTTAATAAAATATTTTTTTAAACTGTGTTTGTCTTAGTATTAAGCAGGCTGAGGTTTCTGTATACCAAATCCCGAACCTTATTTAAAGGCGTTTGACAGTGACAGCGTCATGTTAATGCCTTTGACTCTTTGGGCCCAGTAATTCCATCAAAATTAATACAACAGGCCATATATACACCCTCTGCTTCTTTATGTTCCTGTGCGAGTGGCTGTGGCCCCCAGTCATTTTCCTTTTGCCTGTAGCAGCGAGACGGCACCTAGTGATGTCCAACTCACTGGAGTGCAAGCGCGCAAGCTGTTCTCATTTTAGATTTCTGAAAACCTTCAGAACAGCCTTTAATTTCAACATCATGGACTGAAAAATCCTCATCTGGATCACCCAGTCCCCCCTCCTTCCCTTCCTCATCCTGGTACAGATCCTCTGTAGTTCAAGAAGGACCTTGAGATGGCAGATTGAAAACCCAAACCCTTGTCTATCCTGTAAACAGACTAATTTTTCTTAAAGACAGGCACAGCAGGTGCCTGTTTTTACCTGGATGAATCCCACATCCTAAGCAGGTTCTCAGTTTGCCTCTCGTTCTGAACTCAAATTCGAAAGTCCAGAGATGCAAGACTGACACTCCATCTCTTAGAACGATTTATGAGAGTGGTGTCAGCCGCAGAAGACCTAGGCTCCAAGATACTCTAATGGTCAAACCTGCAGTATCTAGTGCTCCATTGAGCTGGCAGATAATGCCCAAGACCTTAGTGGAGAAGTCTACAATGAGTAAATAATCAGCACCGACCATAGCACTGGACCCATCAAGACCATTAACATTGAAGGCGATGCCCCAGATGTCAAAGCAGGGCACAGAAAGAGGATGCCCAGAACACAGGGGCAGGAGAGAGAGCACAATGTCCTCTCACATAGAGAGATGCAGAAAGGCATCGGGAAGGGGGGATAAATCCTCCAAAACTCATCCGGCACTGAAGATGAGTGAAAAGGAACAGACTGCCTGGCAGCTGACTCCATTGGTACCTTGCCCAGTGCATCATACTCCTGTTCAATCACATTCCATTTTTGCATATGTTCTAGTATTGAGATACCTGCAGGATCTTCTTCAGACCTACCCCCAAGTTAGTGGCCCAACTCCAGCCTGGAACCTCAGTGGGGTCCTCCTGTGGCTCACGGAGCCCCGTTTTAAACCTCTGTCAGATTGTTTATTATACCGCCTTACCATCAAGCAAGCCTTCTTAGTTGCCATCACATCAGCACAGAGTCAGCGAGATCTAAGCTGGACTGCTGTACAAGTCACTTTACAGGGACAAAGTGGTGTTAAGACCACACCCAAAGTACATTGCCAAGCAGCCTCACACCTTACCAGTCTTATTCCCGAAACCTCACTCTTCTCCACCAAAAAAGAAACTTCACCATCTGGACATCTTCAGAGCTCCACACTCTTACCTAGATAGGACTTAATCCCTTCTCTTTGTGGTCATATCAGGTGTATTGAAAGATCAAGTGATCTCTTCCCAGGGACACTCAAAGTGGATTGCACAGTGCATTTCCACCTGTTACCAGCTGGGTGATGAGTCTTTCTCCCCAAACCTCAAGGCACTCTCCACTAAAGTACAGGCAACATCATCAGCCCGCTTCATAAATGTGCCAATCTTGGAGATTTGCAAAGCAGCCATGTGGAGTAACCCACTGACCTTATGCACTTGACATGGCAGCCAGGGCAGATGCCAAGTTTGGAATCTTTGTTTGATTGATCAACTATGACTGCTCAGTCCCACAATCTGGAAGAAGATACTGCTTGCCTGTCATGTAGAGTGAGAGCAATGCTGACACATACTGAAAGAGAGAATGGTTACTTGTTCTACAGTAACTGTGGTTCTTTGAGATGTTCTAATCAGTGTGGATCCCTGGATCTGTCCTCCATTCCTGATTTTTGGAGTCCTCAGCAACATAGATTTGAAATTGTGAGGAAACTGAAGAAGGTCGCAGCTGCCTTGCCCGTTATGCCCTCCCACAGGAACATGGCAAGGCCCCAGTGGATAATGGTACCCAAAAGAATCTGTTTTTGTGCTCATAAGGTGCATGGGCACCAACTGTGGGATCTATTGACTACGTCATCTTGAAGAGCCACAGTTACTGTAAGGTAAGTAATTATCCTTTACCCTTTGTATGGAGCAGATAGACTTTTCTTCTTTCAAATAGAAGGAATTATACTTCTAAATCTTTAGGAAAATGTGTCTCTATGGTAAATTGAATTGTTGTACATTTGTGGAATGCACTTGCTTTTGAAACATAACCGCAGAGAAACATGCTATTTGCAAAATATTTACAGAATTAGGAATTTAAAACAATGTAACAACAACTATGTGATGTTGATGTTTGGTTTTGTCAGTAAGAGTAGTGCAAGGTGCCACATGCCAGCGTATTTGGATATTTTGTTGATCCCGTTTTCAGTGTTCCTGAGTCATCCTGGAGTGGATTTTTACGTTTAAGATGTGCCAGTATAGCAGAGGGAAAGCTTACCCCTAAACAATTCTCAGTCTTCTGGTTTGTGATTTGAATGCTGATGCACAGTGTTAGTAGCATCTGGTGTACCACTTATGGAAAAGAGCAAAAATTATTGGAGAATAGAGAGAGGAAAAAGTTTAAGTAGAGATCATTTTTGTTGTATTGGTGTTTTATGAACATACATGCCAGATGCATAACCTTATAGTAAAGCAATTTAGTGTGATAACAGATTGCCTGTTCAGTATATATGCAGTGACACTTTAGGAAAACAAGCAAGTTAGGGAAATTTACAATAGCAGAGCTTTACTCCCTGAAAACATACTTGACAGTTTGCCACAACGGACTGCACTGAGCATTGTCTTTCTCTGAGTGGTCAAGGTAAATCTAACTAGTGAGCTTTTGCTTACATCCCACTTGAACAGGCATGAATGGTTAATAGAACTCAGAATTTTTGAGCCCAACTAGGTTATCTCAAGGCTTCTGTTAACTATCCTAGTCTTGATCTTTCTTCTAGAATGTTCACTGTTGTGGTTTTCCCAGTTTCATTAGGCTTCTCCTTTAATGAGGAATTCAAAATGGGTGAGAGGCCAAAGAATGCTCAGGGACAAAATCTGTGTGCTTATTTGTGGTGAGGCTGACTCTGTCATGCCAGAAGCCTTACACAGTGCACAGGCATTGCCGAGGTATAAAAACCTCCAAGCCTCTCAGCACAACTGAAGCTGGACAGGAGCAGCCTTTCACCATATAAGTTTCTCTAGTCCAGATAGGTCTGTGTGAGACCTTAAAAATGGAACTCACCTCTAAGACATATTTCTTCCCTCTTCTTTTCTCCCAAACTTATCTTCTGTGATAGCCAGGGTTTTTGTAGCAGTCAAGGTGGGAGGGATAGCTCAGTGGTTTGAGCATTGGCCTGTTAAACCCAGGGTTGTGAGCTCAGTCCTTGAGGGGGCCACTTAGGGATCTGGGTCAAAATCAGTACTTGGTCCTGCTAGTGAAGGCAGGGGGCTGGACTCGATGACCTTTCAAGGTCCCTTCCAGTTCTAGGAGATAAGATAAGGCAGTTAGACCTCATCAGCTTTGTCAGGCAGAGTGAAAGTAGCCCTCATTCCCTCTATCCAGTCAAATAAATGGGCCATCTGTGACGTTTTGGGGATCACCCAGACTGGTAATCCAGTGGCCCTCAGAGCAGTTTATTTGGAGGAGAATTTAACCAAATGCAAACTTACAGCATTTCTGATAGTAGTGGATACCTCTTTAGGGAACTCATCTGCCAAGGGCAAGTTCTTTTGGCCCTAAGGGAGCCAACTGATGGCCCTGTCTAAAATGATCCTCTGGTCCTTTTGGTCATGCCTTTTATGGGCTGAAGCGGAATTTGGACCAAATAATAAATATTGTTGTCCAGCATCCCCTCATGGTGGTGGTGTCAGGATTTGAATCTTTCAAAGGGAATTTCTCTGTCCAGTCTCTTACTTCATTTCTTGCTCTTCCTTGAAGTGCAAATCTGACAGTGCTCAGGAGAAATGATCTTGCTTTGAGTCCACACAAAAGTTCCCAATACGAAACAAAACAAAACTCCTGTTTGCACCCATAAGAGTTCTGTTAGGCACAGGAATATTAGAACTAGTCTACACTAGAAGCTGCAGCACGTCTGGTGAAGATGCTCTGTGCTCACGGGAGAGAGCTCTACTGTCAGCATAATATATCCACCTTCACGAGAGCCGCTAGCTATGTTGGCGGGAGAAATGATGTAAGTTATACCAAAGTAGGTGGTAGTCTAGAGCTGGCCTTAGTCTAGTCTGACTATTCATTGGTAGTAATCTATCTAAAGAGACAAAAGAGAAACTCTTCTCTTCAGGTTAAGCTTGTTGTTCCTTCGGATGGAGAAAACCCCTCTTCTCCCTAAAAATGGGGAAAGGTGGTAAGCCTTTTTGGGGATACTGTGAAGAGTCACTAAGTTTTCCCCAGTGAGTCGACTCTTATTATGGTTCAAATGATTCCAGATAAAAGTTATTTACATTCTATTGAGTGAAATGAATTTATTTCTGTAGCCAATTTGCCTCCAACTAGGTTTCTTTATCTCCCAACCTATAGGTATATGTTCTTATAAGTGCTATGGATTTCCTGGCTGGGAAACCCAACGGGAACCTTAGACAACCAGTGTTGGCTTTTAAAAATTCTGCAGTTTCATTAGTCACTCTTGCCTGTACAAACACAAACCCATGTAGAGAATGATTTTGTCCATTGGAAGGATACCATCATATGCAAGAAAAATGTCTGATGTGCCAGTTCAAAGAGTAGGTCTCTATCATATTGGGTGAAATTCACCCCTGTGCAGAGGGCCAGCAAAATGACCTATGCACCATTTATGTCACATTTAAATCCTCAAAATAGGACCTAAGTGGAAGTTAAGTTCAGCACCTGGCTATATTTCATGTAGTGTGCATATTATCTTCCTGTAACCACAGTAAAATCATTCAGTTTGATTGCCTTATCAAGCTTTTATTGCCTCACCTAAATGCCAGTTTTATTTATGGGCTAAGGTTTTTTGTTTGTTCATTTTAATATGCTACATACAAACCTGACTATTTGATTAATGTGAGTTAATCTTTATGTACAAAATTCCATTCTCATGAGTGGATCAGAGACGAGGAGTCATGACATTGTTTCACTTTTACAACTTGGAAAGTGGCTTCTCTAGATTTTTTTTTCCTGCTCGAAATAGGGATATGTATTTTCTGAATACCTAGGTTCCAGGGGATCTCTGCAAGGAAGTGTGATTGGACTGAAACTGGGCGCACCAATCAAGATTCCACTGTTTTGAAGTTTGTCAAAATGCAGGCCATGTTAAATGCAAAAGATATTCCATCCCTTGGGCAGAGTAAATGATTTGATGCTGACACCTTAGATGCAGACACCAGACTGATGGATGGTCACATGTATATCCACATCTAAACTGTAATGTTAAAGTCACAAACTGAACAATAAGTCATCCAGAACGCCAAGTCGTTTGTTGACGCTCCCTAAAGGACATGTTTTCCAAGATCCTATGAAATTGCATTGTAGCTTAGGAAACATGTAATACTGTTTTCACATTTCTCATAGAAGATCACAAGAAATTGCACCCATGTTTCTCACATCAGGACTCAAAAATTACCAGAGATTTACCCTTGAGCAGGAAAATCTCAGAACTAGATGACTTGCCCTTATCCCTTGCAAATGATGTCTTCAACAAGAAGTCAAATAAGACAGTGGACCTGCACATGGTAGGCCAGATTCAGAAGTGGTGTAAATTGTAATGTACACTACATATTGTTAAATAGGTGTAATTTACACACTGATGGGGCATGAGAATGGGATTGTAGCAGGGGAAATAGCCAACAGGAAAGTTTAAAACATCACAGAGGGCCCTTTTATCACTTTCTTACACCCTTCTGTTGGTTGCTTTTCCTGGTTCAACTCTCGCTAGTATGTAAATTACACTCTTATTTTTACTGTTTTAGAGATGTATAATTGTCACCATTATTTATGTTACCTCTGAATTTGGCAAGGTGTTTCACAGGAAAATTCTGTTCTGATATTACAGTTTTTTAGTATATGTAGTTACACATAAAATCCTAGATGCAGATATGGAACTAACTATGGGTTGAACACTAATCATGTGCCAGGGAATTATCAATATGAAAATTCCTCCCACAGTCCTCCTAGAACCAGAACCACAACATCTAGGTCCAGGGGGCAAGCAGAGGATAATTTTAAAAAATATCCACTGATCTTTTCTTGCATGGTAATCCATAAACAACAAATGGGTATTTTGTGAATCCACCACACAGAAGGATTTCATCTTAAGTGATGATTATGTCTTCTTTTAATTGCCTCTGCTTTAAAGAGTGCCGTTGAAATTGAATGAATGTTTCAGAAGTTCATTTTGCTTTGAGAATACAAACAGTCATGCTTATTATTGCTGTAGGGTTTTTTGTTTTGTTTGTTACTTGTTGATAGGTGCTCATTATTTCATTGTATTCAATCATTTCCAGGTACTGTTTTCTGTGAATGTGTTTGACTGATGGATAATTCTTCATGCTTACACGGTGCAGCAGACTGCACAGTTACTGTGAGAGGTGGCTGATATCATGCAAGCTAAGCTATTTGCATTAGGGATGGAGTTATGGGAGTGAAAGCATGATTTGATTGCTAATACAAATCACATCAACTCTGTAGCGAGTCTGAATGCTCAGTAGTCTCACTGCAGTGTGTCTGGTGCATAGCTTTCGAGCATGAGCCTATATTTTTAATGTGTTGTCCACATGATGAATTATATGCAAAATAAGGTGGGGAAATGGTATCACATATATGCAAATTATATAGGGACTTGCTAGTCATGCAATAGTTAAGTATCTTTCCATTGTTAATGCCTCATTTTAGATGCTTAATTTTGACTGTTAGTGAATATCAGAGCCCAAAAGCAACTATTATTTTATTTTTCCAATTTTGTAAAAAATTTCTTCTGTGTATATTTAAAAATATGTATATTGAAGTGAATACCTTCAGGGTCTCTTTGTGGATAACTTAAAAAGCCTTTGTGTGTTAAATGAAAAATCAGTAGGCAAGTTCTCCATGCTGTGGACTTCAGTCTTTTGAGTATTAAGGGAAAAGTGAAGGGTGCTCATATTATTAAAATCAGAAAATGTAGTTATTGTGTATGTACAATCACCATTTTTCAGCAAGAGGTTCCAATAGGATTTTTCTGTTTCATTCTTCCACCACTTCAGACCTAATGGTTTAGCTGCTTGTTTTCTAGGTAGTGAGACAAATTCAAAAGCAATCCCAGACATCTCTCAAGTCTTTTCAGCTTGGTTTTATCACTCCCCAAGTTCTATCATTTGTCTCCAACAGTGACAAGTGAAAGCCATGAATGGTCAACAGAAACGTCAGTGCTATTTTCTTTCTTTCATTCATAGCTAATTTCTGAATTGGGAATATAATGAAAACACTAAATTAAGTATATATTTTATATAATTTGTTTCTACTCAATTGCCAGCATTTTGGTTCAGCTGCAGTAGTGACAATCACAACTGCTTTAAAATTGATTAGACAATTTAAGTTGAAATTTAACTCTGGATATGGCAGAGAGAGATAAGCTTGTGAATAGGAGCATAAAGCATTAATCTTGTGGTTCTCCAACTGATGTCAGTGAAGCTGGCATTTCATATTTATTCTGTGGCTTTGAGCATAAGATTTTAGTCCTTCAGAGTGTGAACAGTACACAAATAAGTAGCTTCCTTGGCTTCTCGTGAAAGGATCAAGAATCCCTTGGACCCTTGGACTGTTTACTTATTAAATAACTAAACTCAGACTTTGTGAAAACAGAGGTATTTGTGAAATGTCTGGTCTCCAGTTCCAGGGGAAGACATTGCCCATTATGTGACACTGGAGATTGGGTTCATTTGGTTATTAAACTTTTCTTTTGAATTTTCAGCCAGAGGACATGTGACAACAGTATTGTTCTTATGTTCCCCTGTTGCCGTTCCCAGTGTTGGAGCATCAAGAAAATGCAAAATAAAAGGGGTAGCTTTAAACAGAAGCTGCCCCATTTTAATTTTCAATGTACAGTTCTCTATTCCAACATTGTGTAGCTTATTTTCATTTTTGCCTCTAAGTGATGTTTCAGCAAGGAAAGATCAAGTCATCCATAAAGAACTGACAGAGAGGCAAATACGAAAACAGCTGGCTACCAAACCATAGTGGTAAATTCTTTTTAATTGGGATTTTGGATTACTTCAGAGCAAGCATCTACTGGTTAAATTGCAATTTCTGTTTGCCCTAGGGTTTATTTCCTTTTGTTAACCTATCCTTTGAGTGATTCACTACTAGATTTCAGCATGAATGGATGGGCATGTATCAGTAACATCGTGAGATGAGAATAAAGGGTTAAATTAGATGCAGGATAGAAAAATCTCTCAAGAGTAAGTGACAATGGGAAGCTTTAAATGGAAATTTACATGTGTGATTGGTCAATTGTAGAACCTCTGATATTCCACTTGAGTCCCACTTAGCTTTTGCATACCCCTCATACTACCCCTCAAGAGGGCTAGATTTCATCAAACGTGTAAAAGCAATTTGGGTGACGATATTGAAAACAGAACTTCCATGTTCCCAACGGTGAGGTCTGTTCCTCTCGGAGACTGTTCTGCAGTTTAAGTAGTTGAAGCCCCATTGCTTGAGTGATTTAAAACTGGATTGAACAACATTAGAGAATATATTGTAAGAAGCAATCCTTCACTAAATGGCAGGAAAATAGACAAACTAACCTAAAAGGTCTTTTCCATTTCACTTTAATCCGCACTGAATCTTATGTCAGTCTTTTAAAAGTGAAATAATTATTCTGGGTGCAAAGAACCAAACTAAGGAATATGTCCAGTTAACTAATCTGGTATAATATATCCAGTTCACAGATAAGTAAAAGTAAAAATATTTTAGGGGCGGGGGTGGATATTGTAAAAGAAACATTGAAATCATTCTCACAGGGCACAGCTGCAATAAAATGGGAAAACTACCACCTTGTACTAGCAGAGTTTTCTAATACAAATTGGAAATGTATATTGAATGTATTCTGTTTAACCATTGCCCTCTAGTGGATGGGATCAGAACTTGCTTGACTGTGTGTCATGCTCATATTGCTAATTGCAGAGACCTTCATCTTGCAATCTGATTTTTGTGGATGTAAGGATCCATCTGAACAGATCCAACTGCAGGATTTGGGGTCTGAGTTAGTACTTGGGTTCAAATGGCAGGGGTTAGCACTTTTGGAAAAAGAGGATCTGAATCTATTCCGGCTGTTGCAATGTTGTTCTGAACGGCCATGGTGTAAACCACCATTACAGCCATGAAATTCATAGGTGGTAATAGATTTGTGAACTACAAAATACTTTTAGATTTCAACTGCATTGCTGCATGTGTGGTATTGGCCACTGTACCAAAGAAAAAATATGACTGCTGTGAAGGAAGTATAGACTGTCAAACAGGATACCAGTTCTTGATAATCTAATATGAGGAAAAAGTTTAGTTGGCCTTCTTTTCTTTGGTAAAGAGGAGACTTGAAATTGTCTTAATAAAAACTACTAAAATTAATGAAGAGATGGACTGACAGTTGATTGAGATAAATCATTTGTACTTGTGATGACGCAGATAGCTAAGGATCTTAATGTAAATATTAGAAAATGAAGGGCCAATATGGATTCAAAGAGAGCCATTGCATTCAATAAACAGAAAATGAAAAATAAGAAAGAAAATTAACAGGATTAGCTCATACAACTTCAAGAGACACCTAGGTTTGCTTCTGGAGAAAAAGTGAATTGAAGGATTTAATTTTTTAAAAAAGAAGGAAGGTGCCATTCAAATCAACCAGATCTGATTGATGCCTTGATAGCCTTTTCCTGTTACTAAAGTGTTTTACATACTTAGGGATGTTTATTCTGGAAAGCCGATCTTAATGAAGAGTGTGAGTCAATAGTGAAACGTGAAATATTATCATGTTCATAAACTGTGCCTCTTCATTTTTTTTCTGATGTAGATAATAACATAAAATATACATTTGCAATTCAGATGGGGGAAATGCAATGCCATGCAGGAAAGACCAGATCTCCAGAGACATAATGAGCAAAAGAGTGGAATGAAATAATTATATGATACAGTAGAACGACATGGCTTAGAATATTTTTTTTCAGTCTCTAACAAGGCCGTATTGTTTGCAGGAGATGTGTGAATTGTGTTTACAACTGCGTGGTTGTTAATTTAGGTATATTAAACTCAATATTGAGTTAAGAAAAGAAATAGCAGTTTGCACTACACAAATGTTGACACTGGGAGTATAATGTTTGCAACTTCAGTAGAAAAGGTATTTTTAGAAAAAAATATTATTTTTGGAAAGCAGCCTTTTTTCTTGTAACTGACTTTTGAACCTCAGAGGAGGGAAAAGAATCCTTTTACCCCATACTGTTCTTGTTTGGAAACACCTATTTCTACAGTCACATCAATCTAAAAACAACTACTGTACCAGACTTGGAATTATAAAGGTTCAGCTTTCACTCAATGCTGCACCGGTACAGGTTGTCAAGGATTCTGCTACCTTTACGATCCTGACAATCTTTTTAATTTAACTCTTCATATATGGTATTAGTGGCTATCCCTGTGCAGCTTGTTGTGGGTAGCACTTATTTGTTTTTAATATTTTGATTCCAGCATTTTGATGCCATGTTACAGATATAAAATTATCATTTATCTTAATGTGTGCCCCCCCCCCGTGTGTGTGTGTATGCGCGCACATTGTCATAAATGAATGCAGTGCTCATGAAAGGTGTTGGATGCACAGACCTAGGGACTGAAGTCTTTCATCTGCAAACACAGCATAGGCAGTGGTGGCACAAGCTTACCCAGACTGCTCTGCCAATGTGCCTCAACCCTGACATTGAGGGACAACAAACAGGAGTGAAAGGATAGATTTAGTCACTGTGCCCATTCATTCCTCAGCTTCTCTGCTGTGTCTGACAACTAGCGTCAGTTGTAATGCTGCTGCTTTCTGGTGATGTGGACCCTTCACTAGAAACTGGCTCTAGACCACTGCCTTATTTCACTTAGGTCACTGAAATGCCATCAGATGGTAATTACTTTAATTCAGTAGCAACCTGAACTGGATTGCAATTGAGACCATGTTGCACAGTGGGAATGGGGAGCTCAGGAACTCCCGGGAGCTGTTCAGTAAGATCAGGCCTGTAAAGATGAAAGGTTCTGTATCCTGGTACTAATTCTGGGATGCTGCGGAGTTTAAAAATCAGCAGTATTTAAACTAAGACAAAATTAATTTAAAATAGTTAAGAATTGGAACATATCTGTATTTACATCAGGGTAAGGGCCATGAGGGAGGAAGAAGTGGCTACTGAGACAGCAGTATACTTTGGAACACTTTGTTATACAGAACATTATAGGTACTTCTGACTTTTGGATCTCCTATTTCCTGTGGTGTGGACTTTATAGGAGAGGTAGTGTAATTTACGATGGAGGCGTGTGTTTGCCCATGTATTAGGAGTTATTTACATGTCAACTCCGCTGCTAGATTTTCATCATGTGTTGGTGATTATAGATTTTTAAAAAATATACAAAAATATTTTAACAAACATTAAAAATAATTTTGAAATGAATGTCACTTTCTGACAAAGTTAGAAAAATCTACTGGTACACTTTCAGGTATGCCAGGGAATCCCTAAAGACAAGTGAGTCTTGATAGGGTTCTGGTAAGGAACAAGGGCATAAGGCTAGGATCACTATATGAGATATTTAGTTCAGTTTTGTATCTCATGTATTGGTCTTGCTTCTCTCTCTGCTCACTTCTCATGGTCTTAGATATTCCAGTGTACCAGGACCCTTCACCCTGTCCTGAACCGCTTAGACACTTTACAGGCTAGACTTCTCTATTGTTCATTGCATGTGTGTGTATTTGAAAATTACAAAGAAAGCTAAAATAGTTTTACTATGGTTTTTATTCTTACATCTGCCACACCCCCCTAACATTACAATTGTGTGATGATATCAATAATAGTATTTGTCAGAGAAAAACAGCTAACAAAGCAGAGGTTAAGTATCAGAGGGGTAGCCGTGTTAGTCTGGATCTGTAAAAAGCGACAAAGAGTCCTGTGGCATACCTACTTCATATTCACCCAGGAAAGCTTATGCTCCAATACGTCTGTTAGTCTATAAGGTGCCACAGGACTCTTTGTCGCTTAAAGCAGAGAGTGTCATATTCCATCTTAGATTCCTAAATTCTGCTCATATCACGTTTGTATTTTTAATTCCTAATGAACAGCTTATCATTTTACTAATATGAACAATCAGGCCAATTTTTGAAAATTTTCAAAAGCCTGTGATCAGATTTTGTCTGGGACCAACAGTAAATACATAATACTGATGCATAAGCACAAATATAGAATTTGCACACACAAAACAACCTCTGCTTTACTGCACAAACTTGGTGTACATGTAACCCATACACTTTGTGGGTATGGAGTTGTGGCCTATCTAGTGGCACTGAGACTACTTAAAGAGACAGAGGTAATTGAGTAGGCTCTACAGCCGTAGCTCATGTGGTAGAGACTCATGTGTTCAGCCGCAGAGATTCCAAGTTTGATCCCGGCAACCAGGGTCTGTTGGCGTTACAAGTAGGGGCTTGTCTGGGATTTCAGCTGGGAAAACTCTAAAGCTTGGGACGAGCTTCCTCAGCTAGGGGAAGTATGTAACCCACACACCTTCTGGGTGTGGTGTTGTGTTGTCCCACCTAGTGGCACCGAGACCACTTAGATAGAGTTAAATGAGTCTGATCTACAGCCTTAACTAACAGCCAGTTGGCTTTTAGCTCATGCAGTAGAGGCTCACGCTTTAAGTCCAAGAGGTCTCATGTTCAATCCTGCCTGCTGGCGACTGGGTTGTGGGTGTGTTACGTACACTTCTGTAAATTTAGATCATGGTGTCCAAAGTCATGTATTCTGTCTAGATGGAAGGGCATCTGGGTCAAATTTCAGTGGTGGTGTTATCAGGCAGCCGGAGCAATGCTCCAGCAGCAGCCGTATTGATAGTTTGGGACCACAGCTTAAAATGGTCAGGCCATGCCCCTCCCCACCATCTTCCAAGCGCTGGATCCTATGGAACTTTCAGCAAGTGCAAAAACCTTGGTGGGGAATGGGGAGGGCTTTTGCCCTCCCACCAGCCTCCCCTCATTGGTACCACTGCCTCTAACCCCAGTGTAGTTGTCAGTAGTAATTCCCCCACACTCCTTTTTTTCTTCATCTCTCTGTCTTCCTCCACATCTTTATCTACTTGTTTCTTATCCCCTCTCTTTTCCTTCACATCATACTATCCATATACCTTCACTGCTTTTTAGCTCTCTGTGCTCTTCTCTTGCTCTTTTCTGTTGTTGATTTGCATCCCTCTACACTCTTATGCAGTGTGAGTCTGGCAAAGATCACCTCATCCCTTAACACTTGCTGGCGGCGCCACTGCAGGGAAGCACTCGCTAGGCAGGAGTGTAGGGAAATACCTAATTTTAGTTCAAGTGTTGCTTGTGGGGTCAGTGGACAATTAGTTCTCTCTCTCTCATGTGCATTTGTAGAAGTTAGAAGAAGCTTCCTGATGAAACTGCAGTGAAGTTCAGATGTACAAACATTGCAGATAGAACCAAGGGACAAATTGAGACTATCACAATGTCAATATTTGATGCTTGTTGCAAATACGACAGTATCAGATTTTATATTTTCATGCCTCTTGTAAATGTTGAAAGCGTTGGTTTATACTTGATGTTTGAGACTCATTGCTAGGACGAATTCCATTTCTAATTATATTTCTTACATTTGACAGTCAATAACTGCACTATGAAATTAAGTCATTTCTGGTCCTGTTAACTTTTCACTATTAGCCACCAAATACTTCATATATCTCTGTGGAACCATATATGTAGTGGCACAACATCTTTGTTGTATAATTTACTGTGATCCAGATTGTGGAGCCCTTACTCATGTTGATGAGCATTTACTTATGTGACTATTTCCACTGACTTCAAGGCAACAGCTCATGTGAGCAGGTGTTCTCCTCCCCCCCCACCCCACCGAGTATGACTTACAGAATTGGGCCTTAGTGTTGCTCCTAAGCTGTGTGTATGTATTTTTGTAAAAGAATGGTTGGAAGGGACCAATGCTAAAAGTTGAAACAGTCATACTCTAGTGCAGTGGTCGGCAACCTTTCAGAAGTGGTGTGCCGAGTCTTCATTTATTCACTCTAATTTAGGGTTTTGCATGCCAGTAATACATTTTAACAGTTTTAGAAGGTCTCTTTCAATAAGTCTATAATATATAACTAAACTATTGTTGTATGTAAAGTAAATAAGGTTTTTAAAATGTTTAAGAAGCTTCATTTAAAATTGAATTAAAATGCAGAGCCCCCCGGACTGGTGGTCAGGACCCGGGCAGTGTGAGTGCCACTGAAAATCAGCTCGCGTGCCGCCTTTGGCACGCTTGTCATAGGTTGCCTACCTCTCTAGTACATATTTGTCTAATGCAGTCAATGTTTATTTTTACACAGGGAATAAATCACAAGATAGTGGGATTGCAGAGATGGAGGAACTTCCAGTCCCACACAACATCAAAATAAGTAACATCACATGTGATTCTTTCAAGATTTCATGGGACATGGATTCTAAATCCAAGGACCGTATTACTCACTATTTTATTGATCTAAACAAGAAAGAGAACAAGAATTCCAACAAATTTAAACACAAGGTAATTTTTTTTTAAATAGCAAACAGTGAAAATGCATGATCTTAGAATAAATAAATGTAAATGTTGTGACAATCTTCCTGACTGCCCTGGAAAGCCACATGCTGAATTCACTAGAAAGCTGGGATTTTTAATAGAGCTGATAAAAAAAATTCTCAACAAAATATTTTGGGAAAACTTGTTTAAAAGAAATTGAAAAGAAACATTTTGATCATGTTAGAATATTCTGTGTAATTTGTATTATATTATAAATTCAAGTTTAAAAGTCAGATCAATAAAAAACATTTCAGTTTTATAGAAATTAAATGTTTTGAGTCAAAATAATTTTTTGAAAATTTCATTTTGCAGGAATATTGAAATTCTTTGTTTTCATTCCAATTGAAACCTAAAACAAAGTTTGAAACAGCAGAATTTCCTGCAAACAGCAGTTCTGGTTCCCCTACAGCTCTTATTTTTTGTTACACAGTTTGTGCATTGTGCACCTCTGTGTATCCATGATGTCCTCACAACAGCAATACGTGTCTTCGTGACACAAGACTCGGTAATGGGAATGAACTTCTAGGATGGTTTCCAGCGGTCCTTCGCCACCTCTTAATGCTTGTTCAGAATGTCTTAGCACACTTGCTCATACATTTCAGCAGCTATGACCTGAATACTTGCTCTCTGTTCTTTCCATTAGTTCTCTATATGGTGGTACACTGAATTTGTTTGCGCTCATGGGGGCTGATCCTGTATGCCTCAAATCAAGCAAAACTTCCATTGACTTCACAGTATTTTAAAGTGCTGTTCGAAATGTAGCAGAATGGACTGAGATGGAAGTCAAGGGACGACAACCTTATCAAAGGCACAATCACCTGCTGGTTTAAAATATGTCAGCAGGATCCATAAAAGATGAGTGGTATTAGAGTACAAATACCCAATGGGACAAGATCAAGTCATTATAGCTTTAATGTTACTAACACTTGTATCAGTTAGGGCTTCTAAACTAATGGGTTAATCAGGAAATGTTTCTACTAACTTATGTTGACCTTTTTACCTTCAAAGGTATTTTTACCATGACCACAGTTATCTTTATATTTATAACCCCTCTCTCCTCCCTCATTTTTCCTGTCCTACTCCTTTGGTTTTATGAGGATGGTTGGAAGTAACATTTTGTGTGTGTTGTGTACCTGAAAACCATCATCGCAATTTTAAACAGTGAGTTTTAAAACATGATCTAGTCCCAATCCTCAGCTGGTGTAAATTGGCATAGCTTCATAGACTTCAATGCAGCTATGCCAATTTGCACCACTGGATGATATGACCCATTTATGGTTGTGGCAACAAATAAATTAGAACAGGATTTCTTGCTGTTTATCTTGCTTTTGCATTGGTAGCCTTTGAAGTTAAATTCCCATTTTATGTTGAAAGACTAAACATACTTTTCTTCTAATAAAATGCTTCCTCAGGTGGATTCTTGATTCTGGGTATCTCTCTCTTAATTCATATTTTTTTTCCTCTAAGTACAAATGAATATAAATTTGTTGATGTAAAAGCTATGACTGTCCAGAAAGGATCAATAGCAAATTAGTGTACCTGTTACTTCAACATTTAAGTCAGTTTATAAACTGTTTTTAGATACAAGTAATGTAATAAGGATAGGCCATCATTTTTTATTTTGTTTTTCTCAGCAATTGCCTAGCTCCTCACTGAGGTAAATTCTTAGTCAAAAGGAAATGGATAAATGCTTTTGTAAAACAGCATAGGGTTGGTGGTGTCAATTAAAATGATGGGTAAATAGGATCTGTTTTGTGTTGCTGCATGTAACTTGAAACATGTTGATACTAATTTGGTTAGTGGACATGTAAAAGCTGGATTTCTTCTGTTCAGATGGATCGAAATAAGTATGGTAGATGGGTTTTAGGGGAGAACTCCAAGGACCATTATTTTAATAGCTTAATAATAGTACATGTCAAAGGACATTGTGTTTCATTGAAACTGTTCTTAGCACTAGAGACAGATTAAAGCCACCTGCCATATCTACAAATAAGTTTGTTTCAGAAAAGCGTGGCACAAGCTTAAGTACTCTGCTAAATAGGAATAGGGGATTACTCAGTGTGTTTAATATGTTGACACATACAAAGGCTTCCATATATTATTATTTGTAATAGTTTATACTTATAGCCCCTTTTCATCAGAGGATCTCAAAGCATTTAACCCAGGTGAGTAATTTATTATTCCCATTTTACAGATGAAGAAGCTCAGGCACAGAGAGGTTGACTGAACCCTAGTCTACACTTAAAATGTAGAGTGACCTAGCTAACAGTCACATCCCTGAGTGCCATAAGTAAGGTGACCTAGCCCCTGGTGTAGATGCGGCAAGGTTGACCGAAGAATTCTTCTGTCAGCCTAGCTGTTGCTGTGTTGCTGCAGTTCCCGTAGAGTGGACATACCTTGAGTGACTTGCTCAGAGTAAAGCAGTGAGTAGCAGGGCTAGGAACACAACTCAGTTCTCTTGACTTTATCTGCTCTACCCACTGATCTATCCTGCCTTTCATTGTGAGGCAGAAGATCTTGACTCCCAGAAAGCCATAACAACATATGCAAATAATAGTTTATATTTTGAATGAAGTTTTGTTCTTGTTGTATAGATGGTCATGTAGCCCCTGTGTGACAGAGTCTACTCACCACAATGGTGCCTCCTGCTGGCCATTACAGGGATTAGCTCTGCCAGCTGGTGCGCCCTCTCCAGGTGGTGCCTCTCCCGTTGTCTCCTCCGCCTGCAGACCCGCCTCAGTCCAAGTACCACAGCATGCTCTTCATGACTCGGCCCCACAGCCGTGTTGCCATGTGTGTTTTCCCCCTTCTGGGGGTAGGTATCACTTTCCACCAGTCTAGCCACTTCCCCACTGGCTCCCTCTTTCCGCCCCTCCCCCTGATCACTGCCAGCAGCTACTCTGTCCAAGATGCTACCCTTGTTGCAACCTGCTAGGAACACAGTCCTCACTCTGTAAGCTCCCCAAAGCAACTGAATTGCTCTGCCCTGCAGCTCCTTTTGTACGAGGCCCTTATGGGCAGCTCTGTGCAGCCTCCTGCCAATTGGCTGCTTTCTGTGCAGCCTCCCTAGGCTGCCAGGAGGACTGACCTCCCCTGCTCCTTCCTGGGAGGGTCTATGGCAGGCCCAGGAAGCCTCCATTAACCCCTTCCACTTGGGTGTGGCGTGAACACTCCATCACACCCTATTCCAAAGCCCACTGAAGTTAGTCTTTCCGTTGTCTCCAGTGGGCTTTGGATCAGGCAAATAAAGCACAGACTTTTGTATTCTTATTTTAATGCAGTGGAGAGATCCAAAGGAAGGTCACTAACTCTTCCTACCCCAAAGAGAGTCCTCATTCGTCACTCTTCAAAGGTCTATATCTAGCTATCCAAATGGGGAATGAAACAGGCAGAACAATTTTTGTACACTGTTGCTTCAGCTGGCTCATTATACTGTAACCAACTATACTTTTAAAAGTGAACAGAAATTGTAATAATAGAAAATGAAATCCTTAAAGAATGACGTCCCCAGATGATTACCTGGTTCTTTAATGAGGTTCTATAGCTGTGTTGATCTGTCCACACTACGAACCAAAAATGAGCTTGGATGTAGACACCTTGAACAACTATGAGCTGCACCTCTGAAAATCAGGTCATTTATTTAGACGCTTAATGAGTCACCCATACATAAAAACTTGCCCTCAACTTTTTTGTGTCTGTTTCCCTGATGGTAAAAAATGACATGATATTTGTTCTTCAGGCAGGTGTTAAGCTTTAATTTATTAACATTTGCAAATCACACTGAGGTCCTAAGATAGTGCATATTGTTATTTATTACTGTAGTATCACCATATTTGTGGAAAATGGAAATGTGTATGTGAGGACGTCTGTAGTTACTAAAATAGACTTAGCAATAACAATGATAATATTTTGTCTTCCATGAGAGAATCTCAATGCACTTTACAAGCCTCATGCCTTATCGCACCTTCTTGAAGTACGGAAATATTGTTATTCCCATTTTACAGATGGTAAAACTGAGGCACAAAAGGTTAAGTGACTTGTCATGGTCGCAAGTAAATTTTTGGCAAAGCCAGGAATTGAACCTAGGTCCACTCTTATGTTTACCAATAAAACTGACAGACAAGAAAATCAAGAAGAAATGGAGGAAGAAAGAACAGAAGGCAAAAGCCCTGGTTTTCAGGTGTATTCTAGCCCCCTTTTGCTCTTCTCCGGCATAAAAGGGCTGAAAAGCAGCCAGATCTTTCCAACAAGGGGTGGGAGGGAGAGTGACTTGCACACACTGTGCTCTCACTATTCTGTGCCATCAGACTATTTCTTGGGGACTGTTGCAGCTCCTCATATACTAGAGCTGTCCTATCTTATGCTGATGGCCAAACCAGCCTCTGCTAAATACAGAATCCTGACGGTACAAAGGTGACATTCAGCCTTCTCTGCACATTCTCAGACTCAGCTGACCATTGGGGGCCACACAAAAAAAAAAAAGAAATAGTGCTAAGTGATGTCTCAAAGTGCACATTTGTTTCTGAGGTTAAGGTAACTATCTTGAAGAAATTCCCTGGATTAGAAAAGTGATCACGTTAGTCCTTTTTGTAAAGGTTGTTATTTCCCATCAACATAGTAGAGGTAATTTCCTTTTTTTTTTCCATTTTGTGATTGGAGGTAGATAGGGCCTTTCTGGTATTCTAGAACAGGGGTGAGCAAACTTTTTGGCCTGAAGGCCACAGCAGGGTTGCAAAATGGTATGAAGGGACGGGTAGGGAAGGCTGTGCCTCCCCAAAGCGGCCACTGCCCCCTATCTGCCTACTCCCACTTCCCACTCCCTGACTGCCCCCCTCAGAACCCCCGACCCATCCAATCCCCCCTGCTCCTTGTCCCCTGACCGCCTCCTCCCAGGACCCCTGCCCCTAACCACCCCCTTGGGAACCCTACCCCTTATCATTTCCCCCTCCCCCGCCTGCTCCTTTCGGAATGTAGCCCTGCGAACATGGGCAGAGGACTCAGGAGGAGCAGGGGCAGCTGGAGAGAAGCAGCTGTTCCTCCTTCAAAGCACCGCTTCTCTCCGGGCGGCTGTGCGGCCGCCTGGTACTCCTCCTGAGTCCTCCGGCCACACTCCCTCCACCCGCACCGCCGGCCTGCTCTCCTGTGGGGGGTGCACCGCTGCTGAGCTGCCTGAGTGCCTGGCCCTGGGGCCCCCTGTTGTTGGGGGGGCCCCGTGCCAGGGTACCCTGTGTTCACTTGTAAATCGGGGGAGGGGGCACAGCAGGGGAGGGGGCCGGGGCTGGCCAGGAGCTCAGGGGCCGGGCAGGACTGCCTTGCGGGCCGTCGTTTGCCCACTTCTGCTCTAGAAGAATTTTCTGGTATACAATAATGTGATGGCTGTGAATATACATTTTAGAGGTATGAAGATGTAGAGCCTTCAGTGGCAAGCCCAAGAAGGCAGAATTAATGGGGGCAATAACCACCTCTATGATATGTGCACAGAAACTAGCTCCAAGATTAAGACAATTTTTGTATGTTCCCAGGAAATATGATAAGGAGGCTAAATAATGATTGCATCGCTAGCAGACTGATGAGTCCATTAGCTTTGCTGAGTGCAGTCTGGCTGGAGTCCTATAACATCTATTTAAGATGTGGTTTTGTGTAAGGTCTAGTGCTGGGGACGTGAATGTCATTTTTAAATCTTTTTCTTTCTCATCCTTGTTTTTCCTGCTTCCCTCTTGCTGTGTTTCACTTAGTTAAGGGGAAAATCCCATTAGTGAACATTGTAGTTTTCTCAAAACACATTTCAGTCTGGAAATTCAAAGTTTAAGGCTGCACGTTAAAAAATAAACCCAAATACTAAAGTATGAAAATGTACAAATAAGGTAACCAAACAACCTTAACTCTTCACTGTCCCATCCTGCTCATCTGTTGCTGTATGCTGAGTAGTGACATTATGATGAAGGATGTGTGGAGGACTTTATAACCTATGACTAGGGACATCTTACGTCTTTATTTGCAGAGTTGGCTCATAGAGTCAAGGACTCTGAGATATGTGACTGGTTTTGTATGTCAATGGCTGTGATTCCTTACCCACGCTGCACCGCTGGCCTGGATTCTGCATAATATTTTCCATTTATTAAAGAGGACGGTCACCCTATTTACAGTGGTGACATGCCCATGCTAAATCTCACAGTATGATACTAATTTACCATTGAAACTTCCCACATTGGGGGGTGGGGGAATCATCCCCCAAACCATAGAAATAACTGGAATGGGAGCTTTCTCAGCCAGCAGTTTAAGAGACTGGGCAATTGTGTCTTTGACAAAAAGAGTTTTTCCCTCAACAAGTTGTTAAGCGTCTGAGTAAAATAAGTATTAAGGAGAGAAAAATCAAGTGATTTTAAATGAAATCTTTTCTCTCAGCTAATCAGTTTTCAGTTTCTTGTTGTGTCACATTCCTGCTAGTTTTTCCATTTCCAAATAGTCCTCCTACACAAACAGGGAAGACAAAACCTGTTATTTCTAATATAAAAACAAACAGAAAATAAATCTTTTTTCTTAATTAAAAAAAAATCATTTCAGACCATGTTTATGGATCACGCAGAAGCAAAAGCTTGAGGTTTTTTTGTTTTTGTTTTTTAAATTTCTAGCTAGCTGGCATTTGTGCTTGGCTGAAGCTAGGTTAATTTAAAATGTCCACTGTTCATATGGCAGCAGCGACTGTAAGATGCTGTGGCTCCCATCTGCCACCCATCCCATGTGGAGGGAATTCCTTCCACATTCCATCCCAACTCCCACACCACGCCAGTGCAGGGAATCCATCGCCACTGCCTCTTGCTTTGATTCCCTCCTGCCATAACCGCAATGTAACCAGTCCTCAATTGCCCAGATCCCTTTTCACCATTTTTGACCTTGATACAATGAATCCCTCATCCCCGGTGAAAGCAACCACTCCGCCCATTTCCTTAGGCAGTGGTTCTTTCCCAGCAGTTTCTCAAATGCAGATTCTCTCACCCCAGTCTCTGCTCCCACAATGACAGTCAGCCTTTGTAGCTTTTAATCAATGAATAATGACAGTCTCTATTCGCTATTCTGATGAATGGAAAAATTGTGGATACATCACAGCTCTTTTTTATTTGGTGCTCTGGTAATACAAATAATACTAACTCTAAAGTTACCTGCCTGTTCCCAAACATGCTGCTATATCTAATACCATTCAGCTTGCTTACACACAAATAGGGAATAGAAGATTACAATTAAGTTAATGGATATTGTCCGTTTTATTATTATTGCACAGCTTGTTCCCAAGATCAAGACTGTTACCATCTTCTGCAGGATTTTGAAGGATGCAGAAATCAGCCATGTTTCCTGCATAGTACTAGCAAGGAAACCTTGTATACCATCTACTCCCTTGTGGCGAGATCTAAGCTGCAGTCCTTGATGTTGTGGAGTTCAAGCATTTCAGCATCTTGTGAGCTTTGCTAGCTGCAAAAGAGAGCCTCCATCTTTGTTATCAGCACAATGTAGTTTGAAGCTCTGCCACGGGAAAAATAGAAACCAGAAGACAGTAGTGATAGACACAAAGCTTATAGCCCAAATTCCGCATAAAGGCATGCATTTGCCTTTCCCGTGTGCTATTTTTAAACAGGCTTGTTGTGAGGCATTTAACACATGCAGCACTGGTTTTGAAACATTTAAGCATATTTTGTGCTGAGCTGTGTGAAAGGCTGGTCTTCCCTCATGCTGGGGTAAATTAGGCGATATGCCAGTGAAGTTATATTTAGTTAAAAGCTGTGAGAGGAGGCTTTTTTAAGCTTATGTTTTAACAGCCTTAACGTTTCCTTAGCAGGATAGTGTATCATGATCAAATTATGGTCTTCGCCCCACAGGCTTGCATTTTTAAGTACAAATTGATGTCCTTGATCTATAGTGTATATTCTATGCTGCAGGTAATAATATTAGTCTATAGACCCAATATTAAAAGAATGCACTTAGCTAAAGGCTAAATCTCAGTCCCCTTCTTAGTGTGCGTGTCATCCTATTAACTTCACTGCGGTACTTGAGTGAGAAAAGTTAGCAGAATTTGGGCCTAAGGGGTTTAAAATAAGGTTATTGAACTTCATCCCCCCCAAAATTAATTTATATCACTTTCTGAATTTAGTTTTGCTCAACTAACTGATCATACTTTTTTGTCCCATTAGGATGTACCCACTAAACTGGTTGCAAAAGCTGTTCCTCTCCCTATGACTGTGCGTGGACACTGGTTCTTGAGCCCAAGAACGGAATATACAGTAGCAGTGCAGACGGCATCAAAGCAGGTTGATGGGGATTACGTTGTTTCTGAGTGGAGTGAAATCATAGAGTTTTGTACAGGAGGTAAGATTACTAGGAAAAGATACAGCACACAGGGAGAGAAAGAAACCAAACATGCTATATGAAAGGGATTAGCTTCTGTCTGTATCAGCTATTGCGACACAGACTAATTGTCAATAGTCAGTACCTGTGACATCTGGAAATGGAAGGGTTTGTTTAGGCGGCTTATTTTCTGTTCAAAATGTATAATTTAACTGTGGCTGCTCCTTTGTTGGTGCCTTGTTGGGAGGTGGGAAAGGAGCCATTACCTCACAGCCCGTAGGCAGTCTGCCTGTGGAAAGCCTCAGTGCATCACCATCCCCATCCCACCCTGTTCTGTGCTCCAGAGAGCATACATTTACTTACACACAGCTTCATTGGGTTGAAATTCACCCCAGTACACAGAGCCTGCCTGTATGAAAGCCCTGTACTCCTCATTAAGAGTTTTAGTGAGTTCTTGTATGTGCTAACGGCACTGGAGTGAGTTTAACCCTGTATTAGTTGGGCTGTATCAGAGCCCTAGTACTTCCTCTGTGGTAGTGTGTTGTGCTACTAGGTTATAAGCACATGGGAATTAGGGATCAGTTTCTAATGGAAAATACCATTAGTAGGAGATAATGCTGACAACCCCTTGTGAAACCTACCACGTATCACAGTCGTGAGCGGTCATACAGTCTGGTGGATGGGGATTTTGTGCCTGGCTCTTCCACTGACTGTTACTTTGGGGTAGATTTTTGAAGCTCTAATACCTAAGTCCCAAAAATCTGGCCCTTTGCTGCTCTTTGCCTTCCCACCCTTTGTCTGTTTTGTACAAGTCTTCAGAATAAGTTTAGACTGTGATTTAGGAGATGATAATGTTTCTTTCTTACTAGCAGATAGTCTTCTCTTCACAGATTATTCAAAAGTTCATCTAACACAGCTTTTGGAAAAAGCTGAAGTGATTGCAGGACGTATGCTTAAGCTTTCTGTATTTTATCGGAATCAGCACAAAGAATACTTTGATTATATCAGGTAAGAAACAAACACGTGCAAGATTGTCCACATTAAGAGAGTAATTCTAGCTAAGTATTAAAACTCTACACAACATAAAAATATATATTAAGTGAAGACTCAATTTTACAACAGTCTGTGTACTACATTTCCAGTTCAAGAAGAAAAGCGACTCATTTATGTAAGTTTGTACAATTCAGCACTGAATCTGAATAGGAAATAAGTTTTTGGATAGAAACTGTGTTTTCACAGCACCTGCTGTAATGGAGTTTCATTCCTGAGTAAGTCTCGAGGCACCATCATAATCTAAAGACTAAGTAATAATGACGATGATTGATGTACTAGAAATTCAGAATGATATCCCTAAAGATAGGGGATGTACAATTTTGTGCATACATTTGCCAGCAAGTACTTGATGTATACATGTGTCTCATATATCTGCATGTGCACATTGTACTCAAGCATATGCAACCTGAATAGTGTCATTTAAAGCCAGATCCACAGAGAAACGTAGGTGTTGAAATGTCTACTGGATCGGGCCTCACAAGCACAATAGCTAGGAATGCCTACTCTCAGAGTTCTGCAGGGGCTTAGGCACCTGATTCCCTAGACTAAGTTGGCTGTTCACATGTTCAGTGGCAGAAACCCAGGTGCCTAGAGATCATTAATGGTGGAAACTCCGGTACATAGGGATTTTAGGTGCCTCCAGGGTTAGGCGGCAGCTGAGCAGGGAGTTTGAGGATCACAGTGGTGCCTAAGAGTTGGATGTCGATGCCTACAGTGGCAGTCAGGCACCTTAGTCTTTTTGTGGATCTATCTCTTTCTGACTTTTGAATGCCTTGTTGTGCATCCTTAGTGGTCTCTTAATGTGTTTTTTTTTGATTATTTGCTTATTTTGCATATTAGTGCTGAAGTTATAATATTCTTTTGCACAGGCAGCAAAGCTAGACTGTTATCCAATCAAAATATAGATGCCATAACCCCCAATGCTAGAGGTTAGAGCTCAGGATATTGATTGAGCATTAAAGAGTGTCTTAGGAAAAGACACCATGCAGTGGCAAGAGTAGTATTCTAAGAGAAAACTGGTTTAGGGGTACGTTGCCATCCGCTAAGCAATGCAGTAGAATCCTGTTTTTGTACTGCCTTTCAGAGTGGTAGAATCTCTGAATACTTGCCTTAAAGAAATTTAAACATGCTTATTTCTTATACTTTAGCATACGTTAAAGATTTTGGGCCTGTTTCAACACTGCATTACCTCAGTTTTACTCAAATGTAACTCAGTTTCAGTGAAGTAACACTTGCAGAAAACTGGAGCAGCTAAGTGCTGGATCAGGCCTTTGAGTTCTGTAATAAGAGCACATCATCCTTTTGGAATGCCCAGGTTTACCTGATCCTCATACCTACTGGGTGGGGTCACATGGGTGAATCTTTCATAGTTCACAGTACGTGCACATTTGAGTTCACAGAGCTTTGAAAGCTCTGAAAGTAGCCAGATTACAGCCACCCACCCCCGCCCTGCTGAGCCCAGCCACCAGCACCTGGATCCCCTGCAGAGTCCCATTGCCCCTGAACCCCACAATGAGCCCTTGTGCATCCAGATCTCTCACTGAGCTGCCCACACCCAGATTGCCCCACACCTAGATCCCTCCACACTTGGGTCCTGCTGGGCTGAGCCTGCCTACCCACACCTGGTGCGCCTGGCGCAGAAGGGCAGGCCCAGCCCTTGCACTGTGCCAGGGTCAGGTGCAGCCTCACTGCTGAGTCCCTGTATTGGGGGAGGTGGAGACTTCAGGGTGATCTCCCACTCCATGCAGCCACCCTCCCACTGCCATGCTGGAGCCACATTTATTTATTGACAAATTAAATTTCAGAATTTGGGTGCGTAATTTTTAATTTTTGGTGCATAATTCCCTCAATAATATAGAATACATGAAGATGTTCAGAAACAGGCAAATTCAGGGTCTTTTACAGTTGGCAAAGAATTTCTGGCTCAGAAGGTATGATGTTGTGCTCTAGACTAAGCTGTTGGTGACCACTAAGCCTGGCACCATTTAAAAAAAACAAATCATCCCATCATGTGTAACCCTTCAACTAGCATTCCCTGCCTCAGTGTTGTTTTGCCTTATGATTCAGAAGTCCTCTGATGGGCTCCAGGGACTTCTAAGTAGTAAACAGTAGTGCACAAAGTGGTGTATTTAGGGCTAGAGTGGGAGGGTTCCAATGGGTGTCTCAAGAGATTGCACAGCACACAGCAAGACCTTGGTCTGTTTACTAGGTAAACCTTGATCCTGTGACACCATTACAGTTTTTTTTTTTTAATGTGGCATATAATTAACATACACTTTAATCATGACTGCTTCCTTTAAATAGACAGCATGCAAAGTGTCTCAACTCCCTAGAGAATACTAACCTATAATTAGCCTAATTGGCCACTGGATGTCAGTATCTTGTCACAGAAATACAGCTTCAAGAACATTTTTCAGGTTGCAGAGAAGGTGGCCTTTATCTTTTTTTTTTTTTTGGAATATGTTTAATTCATAACAACTTAATCTCCTTTTCAGACCCTGTCTTCCCAGAGCATTACTTCTGCAAAGATAAAGATGGTGGTCTTGAGAGGGTCAGAAGCCTTCTGAAGTTTACCTCATAGCTATATGAAAAATTTTAGTCAGAAGAAGGTGTATGATTAGAAATGGCAAGAATTCTTAGGTGCTTAGCACTATAGGTGATAAAGCCATTGTTTCATATGCCACTTAAAACCGTCTTTGACAGACAGTATATTTACCAACATCATGGTTAACAATTGTCTTACAAAGTAACTATGTAAGAAACTAGCATAGCTCCCATTCACTTCAGTAGGAGCAAGGACTAAACCTGCTTTCCATGAGCATATAAAAAATGAAGCAACCTTACATTCTATTAAGAATTTCTAGTCAGGGGTTTACCTTGGACTGTCACAAAAATAAAAATCCACGCCACCCCATCCCCAAAACTATTTCAAAGCAGTGAGCAACCACTAGGAGTCGTCTGTTAGCCTGATGGGTAGTTTAACCTTTACAAGCAAACAAATTTCACCTGTGCTGGTTACAGATAAATCCGATGCTGGGTTTGCCTGATATTTAAATTGCTTACCAAAGCACAGCTACCATTGAACTCAAAGGGAGTTTTGTACGTTCAGTATTGGGCACTAGCTGCTAGTTATGCCACTGGCAGGTGGGCTCTAGTCTAAGGTAGTGCACATGCAGATGCATTTGCCTGGCTGAAAACAAAAAATTTTCTAACAAAGGCTGGTTTATTGAAATCAAAATGACTGGGGTAGAGGAGGGAGAAATCTGCTATACAGGGAAATTTACTGTCCTTTATACGCTGCATCGAGGCACTACATCAAGTCAGTCAGCCATTCTGTTTGTCCCTATACTGAGAGTGTGTGACTGAAAAGCGCTCATGTGATATTTATAGCACATTGGCATTAGAGCTTCTCTTGCTACCACCAATCCAAGAAACAGCTCATGTAGTTCAGCATGTAATGCCCCACGTTACCAGATGATGGCCTGAACTGAGCATGGCGTTCTTAACACAAGCAGTTTTCGTTGGTGATGAAAAGTGTTTTTAAAACTTGTCAATTTGCATGAAGGAATGATGGCGGTTGAGCACACCAGGTAGGTGGCAAGAGTTCTGTGAAATGTAAAGGAGTACGTGGCCGTGAGACCTGGAATTGTCTTGTCGTTGAGACTTAATAGTCTTCAACCAAGGCAGAAAACAAAAGGAAGTCAGTCATAGCTTTGACAAGAGAAGTGACCTAACCCAAGTGGTGATAGTAAAATAAGTTTTATAGATAGGAGGGTGCTGAAGATTCATTGCACTTTGAAAGTATTTAGGCAAACAGAAAGTGAGATATACCTGGACATGTTTTTATGTGTATACATACATACACAGAGTCGGTGCACTTCACTAACAGTTGAACTGCAATGCAAGGGATTGGATTTCTGTATTTAGGTTTAGGATAATTACAGCTGGAAAGAACCAAATTATATCTCCTCTTGGGTCCAGTCCTGCTTCCACTCAAGTTGATGGCAGCCAAATTGGGCCATGTATTAGCAATGTGGAGAAACAGCTTTTTTAGAAGAAAATGAAATGGGGTCTTACAGGGGCCAAAACTGATTAATTCTCCTCAAATTTATTAGACTGAGATTATCATCTTCACCACTTCTAACTTCCAGAGCTGCATAGGCAGGACTCCACAGTGGTTGTATGGGTTAAGCACTCCTGTAATTCAAAATCTGTGAAGACCTATTTAAATAAAACAGAGAGAGAGACTTTTTGTGTTTGAGTCTGCTTAAGTTATTCCCAATCATGTAAGTAGGAGCCAAGTAAGCTGTAGGTTTTGGGGGGCATGTAGGCAATTCCCTGACATAGTGTCACTGGAAAAAAAAAAGGGGGGGGGGGAACTAGCCATCATGTGAATTTGTGTACGGCATCCACTAAAAATGTTAAAAAATATTGCAACATGATTGGGTTCATTTGTAACTTCAATGTAGACTTAAAATCCCACTAGTGTTACAGTTGCTGAGGAAAAATATGGTGGGCGGGTTTTTTGTTACTGGTTTTGCCTCTTTATCCACACAACTCACCTCCAGAAGCAGAGACAAGATGGAAAAGCAATTCCTTCTCACCCTGAGCCCCAGTCACGTCTTCATTTATTTGTCTTTGCTTTCCTTTGATTGTGGGGTGGTGTTAACCTTATTTTTCAAATGACTGGTTTCTCTTTGTGTCCCTTGTGACACGGTGGTAGTCCTATAAGTAATCAAACTTGTAATCTTCACTGCAAAATAAACAATAGTCATTCATTTTTAGAAACCAGCATGGAAATGCAATGCAGCCTTCTGTCAAGGATAACAGTGGTAGCCATGGCTCTCCAATCAGTGGGAAGTTGGAAGGCATCTTCTTTAGCTGCAACACTGAGTTTAACACGGGGAAGCCACCACAAGATTCACCTTATGGAAGATACAGGTTTGAGATTGCAGCCGAAAAACTTTTCAATCCAAATACTAACTTGTACTTTGGGGACTTCTACTGCATGTACACAGCTTATCACTATGTCATTCTTGTTATTGCCCCTGTTGGCTCACCAGGAGATGAATTCTGTAAGCAGCGCCTTCCTCAGCTAAATTCAAAGGATAATAAATTTCTGACCTGCACCGAAGAAGATGGCATCATGGTTTATCACCATGCCCAGGATGTTATTTTAGAAGTAATTTACACTGATCCTGTGGATCTTTCCCTTGGCACAGTTGCAGAAATTACTGGTCATCAGGTAATGAGCTCGTCTACTGCAAATGCAAAAAAAGATCCCAGTTGCAAGACCTGCAACATCAGTGTTGGACGTTAATCCCTACCCCACTTTACTTAGGAGCCTTTGAACCTCTGTTGTCCATTTCCATTGTCAGATGTTCTCTTCAGAAGCATGCACATACTGCTGTCACCAAAAGCAAACACCAGTTTTTCAAATTCATTAATAGCATTTTTAATATAACTTCCCTCTTTCCTTCTAATAGTTTATAGCTTTAGAGGAACAGAAATCTTGAATTTTCTTTCTGACAACATTTACACCTAGATGCTGCAATTTTTGTTTGTTTGTTTGTTCCTGGCCAAACATAACAAAAACCTATATAAACTGCTTTAGCAAAATAAAAATAATGGCTTATAATGGTGTTTAAATATGCATTTATTTTAATCTACTGAACAAACACTGGGATAACTCCAAACAGCATGAAAGGTTGTAATTGCAGCATGATTTAAATCTTGAAGCCTAGAAATGTCAGCACTTCCAACTTGTTGTTTGACAGTGTTATTTATATTAGCTAACTGGAAACAAAAATTGTGTTTAAACATAATAAATATAATAGAAAAATATTTTATTTGTACTGTTGTATAAAATATTATACAATCATATAGAATATATAGAGTACATTTTAATAGCAATTGTATACATATGTCATGAAACCATTTTCTCTTATCAAAGATGTAGTTTGTAAACCTCAAATAGTTGTGTATCTGTTCCTGTTGCTCTTAGATTACTTTAATTAAAACAGATTTAGAAAGGAGATCATTCTGATCCATAAAAGTTATAAATTGTCAAGTCAATACAGTGAAACAGCAAACCTCATAGAAATAAAAAAAAAATCCACATTGTGTAGTGGTCATACTTTTTCCTCCAAACCATTTGAAAATGGGTACTACTTAAAATCATGCTGAAGCATTACATACAATATAAATACAAACGTGATTGGTATAGAATAGACTTCAGAAAATGAACATTTCCTTAAGATAGCAAAACAGGTGGCTTATACGCAGTTAATACAAAATGTCAATTTAAACAAAACACTAAACATGATGCAACGCATTTCCTTTTTAACCTCTTCCTTCATGTTTGGGTTAGACATTTTCCCTGCCTTTGATTTGTAATGAAAAATACAAAATGCTGACAATCCTTCTGTGAAATATTGCACTTTACACAGAAATGATCTATCACAAGAGTGAGGAAAATCCCTTTACATTACAAAGTGGGGTGTGCTGAAGGATGCATAATTCCAACAGAAAAATATTTTTGTAGTCTTACTTTTAGGAAACAAGAAGGCCAGAATTCCTCAGCTCACAACCATGACGTTCAATTATATACTGCATACATTTATCTATCCAAAATATCTTGTCAGAATGCAATAAACTATTCTCATTATTTTAATATAGATATCTAACACAGGAAATACTTTAACATTTTACAAAGTGCATGCTTCCAAACAAGCTTTGGTAGTCCGAAAAGCAAAATTTTATAGCATCAGGCAAAATAAAGTGCTATGTTTAATACAGAACTAAAAATCAGCATGTATGATCCATTTATTTTACTGAATTTTGTTTAGGGTACTATAAAAGTACTGCCAACCATATTTAACAGGCCAGCACCTAGTACCTTTACAGTGTCTTATACTACCCTTTGGCAAACCTGAAACAAACATTCCTTCCCTAACCAGTGAGTCCTTGTTGCTTTGCCAAATAGACGTTTTCTCATTTGCAAAAAACATGATTGCATTTGGCAGTTATTTTACCACTTTCTTTTTCTCCAGCAGCCTCAATTTACTCAGCTCCAAGAATTCAGGGCCAAATTTTGTCCATGTGTATGCACCTCTCTTTGAAGCCAATGGGAATTGCACCTATGTATCTAAGGGTAGAATTTGGTCTATAGGTTTTTAGTTAACATATGATGTTCTAAGTTGTTTTGCCTACAGTGGATTACACTGCTTTTGAGTGAGACAGAGTGGTGGATTTCTGATTATTTTTAGAATTTTGAGGGCATTCCCTAACGGATTATAAATTTTAAGGTAAAGCGAGTTAGACTAAGGGCCTAAACTACTTTACAGTGTCCCTTTAACTTCTAAGATTATCATAGTGCACTTCAAGGCTTTTCCAAAAGGAAAAAATACAGTTCACTCACTCCCGTTTACATACTCTTACACACATTACCATCCTCTCCTACTCTCAGGGCTTGTCTATACTTACCGCGCTGGTTCGGCGGCAGGCAATCGAACTTCTGGGTTCGATTTATCGCGTCTAGTCTGGACGCGATAAATCGAACTCAGAAGTGCTCCCCGTCGACTCCGGTAATCCTGCTCGCCGCGAGGAGTACGCGGAGTCGACGGGGGAGCCTGCCTGCCGGGTCTGGACGGGGGTAAGTTCGAACTAAGGTATGTCGACTTCAGCTACGTTATTCACGTAGCTGAAGTTGCGTACCTTAGTTCGATTTGGGGGTTTAGTGTAGACCAAGCCTCAGTTAATAAGATTATTAAAGTGCATCAGATTCTCAGTGTGTCTAATAACTGTGCAGAAAGACCCAGACCTGTAAAATTCTTTTTGTTTGTTTGGGTTTTTGCTAGCAAACACTAGCTATGTATTTCATTGACTTCAAATTGTTTTAGAGACATCGTGCTTACTGATGAGAACCTCTAAGAGCCTGAGTTTGGCTTTGGTGTGCTTATATTCAGAGTACTCTTCAGCCATGGGGATGCGATCTTCCTTTTGCGGACTCCTGAAACAGTGAAACAGAGCTCTGTCATTTTATGACACAGAAGAAAAATGGTTTTAAAAATTATTTCTGCTGTGATTGTTTTTTATATTTGTTTCTAATTGTAGATGCCCGTAGACATATGAAAAGAGCACACTATCGTGAAGCAGAATTATAGGAATGGCAATTAAAATACTGAATTCTGAGGTTTAGATTATACAAGGCAATCACATTTCTTGTCAGCTGTGTAAGTAATAATTACTTCACTCCAAGATATGCAGCTATATTGTTGTACAGTATTATGGAAAATATAACTACCATGGTACCACACTATGGTTTTCTTTTTGAACCATATATAGACCGGCTCCAATACCCAGGGAAATCCATGGAAAAGCTCCCATTGATCCAGAGGGCATTGGACTGAGACCATACAAGTTCTTTCTGCTGCTATTCATCACAATAGGAAATCATCCTGACCTACCTGAGATCACTCAAGGAGTTAAAGTTGTTTTCATTCAGGACATGTCATGAATTCAGTAGCATTTAAGCAAATTGAGCAATTTTAATATTATACCCTCACACATTGCTCCTCAGAGCAATATTGTGATGTGAAAGTGTGAGGGGGCGACATTTTTGAAAAATTAGAATAAAAGCTCACCTTGTTTTAGGTATAATCTGGAATTTACCAATAAACCCCCAACACCGTCCTCCCCAAAAAAACCAAAACAGAAAAAAACTTCATCAATAAGATCTGTATTAAAACCAACAACAAAATGGCTCCTCTCTGCTCACAGGGACTAATCCAAAGCCCACTGAACTCAGTGGAAAGACTATTGATGTCAATGGGCTTTCGACCAGGCCCATGCTACCTACACTTCTGGCCACACCTAGCCCATTTAAGAAGACAGAGTTGACTGCCACCAACATACCAGTCATAGTAAAAAGTCTCCAGGAAAGTTCAGCTTTACATTTATAAAAAAAAACAACACTACCTATTTGTCTGCATATAAATTCTGTAAATCAGGAGATCCTAGTAGTGCATGTGTGGCGCAGACAGCTGCTGCTGGACTACTCCAGCCCCTGACTAGGGGTTACATTGCTCCTTCTGTCAATAAGCCTAGGGAAGGAAATTTCTGGATTGATCCTCTGGCAGAGTTCCCTGTGGGTCTGCGAGGGGTGGCTTTTCCCCCTCACAGGATATGTTTTGTTATGGGGTCTACCCTAAACCTGGAAGAACTTCAAGGATCTGCACAGATCCTGGAGGAATTGTCTGAGCAAAAAAATCATCTCCAGAGAGGCCTGATGCCTCCACGGTGCTCCCAACAGTCCCCTTCCAATCCTGGGCTGTAGCTACCCTTGGGACTCTCAAAGCACAAAAGATAACAGAATCCCACCCACCCCCCCCCGCCAGCCCAATTACTACAGGTAAGTCCCTGCTGCTTAAGAATATGTTCTTTAATGGAAACATAAAAATCTGCTTAAAATACATGGAAAAAGGTTTTGTTTTACCTTCCTGTTTGTTTAAAGAACTGTTCCTCAAATTCTCTCAGAGCTTTGCGAAGCCGTTTCTTATCAGCTCTTGTTTCTCTGAGATGTTCAAGTAGCACAGGCCTACAAAGGAGGTAGAGGAAGTTGAAGCCTACGTGGTCTTGGAAATAGTTAAAACATTAGGGCTGGATGTGGCCCTTCAATATGCGCACAGTGACAGGGGTGTCTATTCATCTCAGTGCAGAATGAGACCTGTTAAATTCAAGGAATCCTAAAATTTTCTTCCAAGTCTGAGTATAATGGACTTATGATAGCACAAGTGTAAATCTGCAGCATTTCCTTGCTTTTGGTGTCATTCACACTCCTCTAACAAAGGGAATGCAGAGAATCTATGAAGGAAGCAATAAAACACTCCGGCCCTAATCCTATGGGCACCCTTAGTTCTATGTGGAGTTCATGGTGCTTGGCATCTCACAGGACGCACATGGCACCTTACAGTTTCAGGCCCATAAGTAACAAAGGGGATAAACAATTAGCAGCATAGGACCTGATCCTGCAAACACTTACCATCAAATGCAGTGCTGTTTATTGTGAGTCAGTGGAACTGCACATTGTAGTAAGAACTAGGCTGGGCAGCGTTTGCAGGATAAGGTCCTTAGGCAGAAGATAAAACACTTTCAGAATATGTCCTAAAAGATACTGTTTCATAATAATGTGATGCGCTGAGAAATCTCAGCAGCACTTCTGCATGCTGCATCATTTACACAGTGTGAGTTCCACAGAACAACATATATTCTTGTTATCTTCACTCACTTGGTAGGACCGAACAGACTTTATTCATGCCTCTGACTCTCAGGTGTCAATCAAAGCACATGGGAAATACAAGGAATATTATAAAATATGAGATCATATTCATCCATAGCATGTGTTTTAATCAATGAGCACCAGGGCTGAATGACATCAGCACACATGCATCCCCACAATTGAACAACGTGACCATAATCTGCCCTTTTCATAGGAACACAAAACATAACAAGATTCCAAATCACCGTTTGTATCACTTTTTGGAGTTTGTTGACATCCTTGTTGACAGCAATAATTTTCTTTGACAAAGATATAGATAGAATTATGTTAACGTAGTGAAAATACATGAACAATTATACCAGGCCAGACTGAATTTACAATAATTCTTACAGTCTACTATTGTACATTTTAGAAATGTGATAATATAATTCAGATTCTTCAGTTGAAAAGGTGTCCTCTTTCACACCAGTTGCACTACAGTTGTGAAATATGAAATGTAACCAATAGAACTGCAATTTATAAATGAAAAAAAAACTAGCCTGGTTGGTCAAGCCACCACTAATATTGAAGTCTCCTTATCCAACGTGTGTTATTCCACAAGAGTCTTAAGAAACTAAGTAGATAAATGTCTATATTTTCTGACAAGAAATAGGTAAGTCAACAAATCATTTATACTATGTCATCATGTAGTCTCTACCTATTTGCATATCATTATTTCTCTTATATAGGTATAGTCCTCTGCCTCTCTCTTTCTGGATTTAGGCAGATCGCCCTAGAGCTGTCTGAATTACACAAAGTACAGCAAACTACAGGTAAGTTGATCAAATAAATATCCTGTCTCTACTTTCTCTCAGAAAAAGGAAATAACTCAATCCTTAGGTCTAGAGCTTCCTGACACTTGGGAGATTCTGACAGTAAGTATAGATCATGCTGTGACTAGAACATGTAAGTGGTTTGTTTTGTTTTTTGATGTATTAAGAAAAACTGCAACACTCACATTGTGGCCTCATGTAAATTGGACAGAGATAGGGCTGATTGTTTGATTGCCTTTTTTTCATCCAGAGGTGAAACAATTGCAGGCTCATTCTCCTCATCTGAGCAATACAGATGGTCATCTACAGGAAGGTTAGATGCCAGATTGGATGATGATTCATGGCTGCTTTGAGAATGGTCTTCATCTGAATCTTCTTCCTCCTGCTTGTAATCATTATCAAATTAGCTGTCTACATGTTATTATTTATTGAAAATACAAGAGGTTACAGGTATTAAAACCAATAGCTAGACACACTTTGAGATTTTTCACTACAACCGCTAATGGGACAAATTGTTTTGTAAGACATTACTTGCCATGACTAAATGTGGCAGAATCTGGCCCTTACTTCCATAAGTAGCTCTACTAATTACTTACTGTTGATTACTCATACAACAAAAAGTTTGCAAGAACATGCCTTTAAATAGGATTTAGGGCATGATTCTGAAACCTTTACTCATTAAACTAGTCCCATTGAAATCAATTAAACTCCCCACGTGAGTAAGGTTTGCAATGAGAGAGCTCTTTGTTTAATTCTCCATAAAGTAAACTTGTACCATTTAGTGTTAACAGTCTTCATAAATTAAAGCTACAATATGCATAAAAGAATCATTCTAGAGGTATTTTTGGGGTTACAAATGGTTTTAGCAACCAAAAAAGGACGACCACATTGCAACACATTTTATAGTTATACTACAGTACAAGGTGATGAAATTTTCCACCAAAATATGGGCTTTTTTAAACTGTTATTTATAGATTTTAAAAAATGCATGGACCAAAGTTCATTAGACGTTAACATGAAGGAAGCTTTAAAGAGATTCTGAAGTAATAAGGTTATGGCTGGGATTTTCAAAGGAATCAATGAACCCTATTGAAATTCAATGTGAGTAGGGTGCCTAACTCCCTGAAGCTCATGTGGAAGTCCCATGCTAATATTACCACAAGATGTGGAACAAGGCTATGTAATTACAATAACTCCTCACTTAAAGTCATCCTGTTTCATTGTTAAGTTGCTGATCAATTAGGGAACATGCTCATTTAAAGTTGCGCAATCCTCTCCTATAACGTTTGGCAGCCACCTACTTTGTCCACTGCTTGCAGGAAAAGCAGCCTGTTGGAGCTAGCTCGTGGGGGGGTTGGAACCAGGGTGGATCGGCAGCCCCCCCATTCGCTCCCTGCTCCCCTAAGTTCCCTGTGTGGCAGCCACCCAGCAGGCTTTCAATTGCCGGCAGTTCAGCTGTCCCTCTCCACATTGCCCTGTGCTGCTCCTGCTCTCTGCCTTGGAGCTGCTCCGGGGAGCCTCCTGCCTGCTGTGCGGGGGTGGGGGACTGGAGGGTGCTAATGTCAGGGTGTCCCCTCTCCCGCCTGCTCCTGCCCCCATCTCCATAGAGCGGGGGAGACACGACAGGGCTCAGGATGGAGGGAGCTTGCTGGCAGCAGCTGCTGTCTCAACTTGCTGATCTACTTAAAAGGGCAGTGTACTTAGAGTGGGGTCAATGCATGTCTCTCTCTCACACAGGCTGTATGTCTCTGTCTCTCTCTGCCATGCTGTCTCCCCTTCCCTCCATTTGTGCTGCCTTGTAGAGTGTGAGGCTACATTAACAACATATTAACCCTTGAGGGCTTAGCCGAGTGCTAGTTCATCATTTAACAGTAAGGCATTCCCTGGGAAATATCCCACCCTCTGACTCCACCTACTCAACAAAGCTTCACAATCATCATTGCTGTGTACAGTATTAAATTGTTTGTTTAAAACTTTGTGTGTGTGTGTGTGTGTGTGTGTGTAGTCTTTTGTCTGGCAAAAAAAAAAATTCCCTGGAGTCTAACCTCCCTCCTCCCCTCAGTTACATTAATTCTTATGAGGTGTAGTGAGGCAGTGTGGCTCCACGCCACCCGGGAGGGGGACGAGCCCATCTGGAGGCCGGAGTGGGCGGAGCTAGGGAGCTCTGAGTCCATCCCTCAGAGGTTCAGGCGGCGACCCGGAAGTATAAAGGCTCACCCTCACCTCTCAGTAAGGCCCAGCCACCGGAGAGACCAGATGATTCCAGCCTAGCCCACGACTGGGAAAATCCCATGGCTCAAGAGGCCACTAGGACTGGCCGGACCTGCCCTGCGCCCGCTACCTGGAGGAGTTTTCAGGCGTGCCCTGCGCCCGATACCCAGAGGACCTCATGGTGCAGGACCCCCCAGAAGACAACACTCTGACCCACATATTACCCGAGGGGGAGTCTGGAAGTAGCCCGGGGGCAGCCGACCCTAGTCTGGCTGCAGTACTGCCAGAGCCAATGTCGGTGTGTTGCGGCCAGGATCCCCACTGACTCAGCAGTGGGTCTTCTGCGCTGCTAGGGCCCCGGGCTGGGACGCGGTGGAGTGGGAGGGCCTGCGTCGCCCCCTGCCACCCAACTCGTGGATGGCAGTCTCCCCCCTCTCCCAGGCCTGTGGAGGCTTGGGCCTACTGCTACTGCTCAGCCCTGCCTGAGGGCTGCCCTTGACTCATTGTTGCCCTGCCCTGACCTAGGGTCTGGGCTTGCTACTAATTGCACTGTTGTTGCCCAGCCCAGCTTAAGGGCCTGAGCCCCTGACTTATTGGTGCCCCGCCCCGCCCCAGGGCCTGGGCCTATTTCTATTGTACTGTGGTTACTCAGCCCTGCCTGAGGGCCTGAGCACCGGACTCCGTGTTGCCCCACCCTGACCCAGAGTCTGGGCTTACGGTGATTGTTCCAGTACCACAGGGGCTGCCGAGGAAGACCCCACGTCCAGACTAATTCCCCCGAACCTTAACTGTGTGTAGGGAGCCGGTGTGGCTCCCCGCTGCCCCGGAGGGGGTCGAGCCCCAGCAAACCCTTGTACACGGGGAAATTGGATTCACTTAATATCATTTTGCTTAAAGTAGCATTTTTCAGGAACATAACTACAGTGTTAAGCAAGGAGTTACTGTAGTATTTTCTTTGATAGTGATGAGACAAGAAATTTACATAGGGTAAGAATCGGCTACTGCAGCTCACATTCAGTGGTACTTCATTCTGCAAGGAGTGTTACTGAAATGGGGAATTCACAAAGTAAAGCACTATCCAGTGTGAGTAAAGACACCAGTTCTACCTCATCAATTTTTGACATGTATTTTATATTTTTTTTTAAACATTGTTATTTTTAACAATCCGAATCACATACAGAAAACCTTTCATTTCTTTCTTTCACACAGGCATAGCTTTGATCAAAATGCTATGCTAAGATCTTAATGTGCTAAGTAGTAATGAAAGTATTTTCAACAAAGATCAAGGAGGATATATTAACAGTATAATAGATAGAATTGCTTTCATTTTGTGGTGTAGATTTGTTTGTAATGGTGAAGGTTAAAAACTGAACTCCCTCATCTGATCCCCTCCCCACCCATGTAAACTGATTGATTCAGAAATTGATGTTTTACATCATGACCTCTGGCATGCTTTGGGATTGAATCATCCTGTCATGTAGGATGTTTACTCCTCTTGAAATATCAACTGGATGATTTGATCAATAAGTATTCTATAAGCCCTTCATGTGTAAGAGTGATTAGAATGTTGCTAAACTGGCATACAAAGCACAATTCAGAATCTTGTATAGCTTCTTTATGATAAATACTAATTCTTTCCAACTTACAATTGTTGTAATCAAAGATGGTGTTGAGAGAAGTTGCTTGATAATTCTGTATCTGTCATAAAGAGGCTTCATAATACTCCTCTCTTGTTTAGTTACCTAAAAGAAACCATAAGAAAGTATATTCTTCTAAAAAACAAGCATTATGGGCCATATTCTGCTCTCAGTGTAGCTAAGGAGAATTTGGCCTTACATGTAATATTGCTTTAGGTAATATTTATGAATATTTATGGTAATGGTAGCATAATTCATAAAACATTACAGTTTACAATTTGAAAACAAAAGTGTAAACCTATATTCTAATGAAAAATATACAAGGTGGAATCTTTGCCTCCTTGCCGCATTAATTTTGGGAAAAGGGTGAACTGGTTACATTTCCCCTTCTGAAGATGCCAATATTGTTAAAGGAGTTAGTTTTCTCTGTTCTCTCTCTAGTTAACCCCTGAGCATCAGATGTGCCTAATTTAGGGATAATGCTTTTTGTTTTTTAGTTTGTGTACTATGAACCCAATCCAACCAAAAATACTTACAGCCTATCAAATTGCATAAATCATGTAAAGGCTATGGATTCTGGCTGTGCAACAGGCCATCCTACTCTATTAAAAGAAAGAGTTGGCCAGTCACGGTAGCCCGAAGAGGTAAAAACATACCTAATCTATTTAACTGTGTAGGATACCTGCATCTTGGCAGAGGGTTAGACTAGATGACCCTTGTAGTCCTGTCTAACTCTGTGGTTCTATGATTTCATCATACCTGTCCTAGGGCAACATTATCAGAAAGGAATTACCTGCAAATGAGTTCATCACCTCCCTGTGCTCCACAACACCCTATTCTCAAATCCCTGTCAATCCCCACACTGACCAATTAATAAATTTGTTAGTCTCTAAGGTGCCACAAGTACTCCTGTTCTTTTTACTGACCAATTAAGCACTCATGGGAGTTGCTGCTGCTCTACTGTGTAGAAATCATCTCCACAACTGCAGGTGAGTATGTGGGGGCAGAGGTGGAAGGATATGGATAGACTGCAGGCATGGGCAATAGCCCAGAAATGGAAACTTATCGGGATATATGGAGTAAGGAAGAGAGAGCAGAGGAATGCTGCTGAATGCCATCAGCTTGTCTAATCTAATCCAGTTATGGGGTATCTTTAAAGTATTCTTCACTGTAGTCTGTGAGTGCTCCTTCTACCCTATATAGTTGCCTTCTGTAGGGGAAGGTGGGTGCTGTTTTTACTCCCGATCACCACATTCAATTTCATTGCAGTAGACAGGCCTTCTTGCCCTTGACCTCCAAAATGGAGAAAAATATTTTTAAGGATACAGCCCCTTTTAGCGTCTCCTCTGGCTGACTTTTCAGATAAGCAGGGAAGAGCCAGCCCTCTCTCTTATTCAGCCCTCTCTCTTATTAAGATATCAGCAGACTTTCCCAGCATCCTCACTGGCAACCCCAGTAACATTCCTAAGACTGCTGTTTTAATAATAATTAGCAACTGGGCACCTTTTTTTTTTTTTTAAATGTAGTCTTTCACTGCACTCCTGCCTCCACAGTGAAGTTTGTAGAACAGTGACATTTTGTTTATGGCTGATCTTTAGTATTTGCTAAAAATATAAAGGTAAAATCTTATTTGGAACAAACGGAGTTTCTGTATTTTTTTGCTGAATATGTTTTTAATTAGTGTTTTCTGTTTTTAAGCAGTTAGCCTTCAAAGGTAGATACTCAGAAGTACATCCCTTACATTTGATACAACTGTTTGACACATACAAATGCATGTGCTGCGCTGGTCACTATGAGCCAAGTTTTCCGAAAGGGACATTCTACATTTGTGTACAGTTCTATATCTATATATGCCTAGGCAGTTGCCCCTAACATGCATTCATGGCACAATAGCTACTATGGCTGCATTCCTGCGCACACCATAGCTACTAAGGCTGATTTGCCCTTACAATCGAGCTAACTGTACATATAGATGCAATCACACAATTGTGTAAGCATCTTGGGCCTGCTCTCTTTGACAATTTGCCTATTACTGTTATGAAGTGTAATATTTTCAGCAATGTAGTATGGTGGGATAACACTGCTTAGAATGTTTTGTTAGCCAATCAGCATGCAGGATTTTCTAATATGATGCTATAATGTTTACTAAGGAATGTTCTATTATTGTGCTGTCTTCAAAGTTCTGGTTCTAGCATTACACGGAAATATTCCTCAATCTGTGTTCTGCAGTTTATCAATTCTCATGCAGTTACATGCACATCCTGCAAAAAATCAGCATGGAACATGCAAAGTGAGTTGATATAGCGGTTGCCATTACAAATCTTTAAAATCATACCGTTTGACTAAATAAATTTAAGCAGCATTTGCTGTACTTAGTAAAGGGGATACTGGTTGAAGTTTACCCCTATGCACATGATCTACATGCTAATTAAGTCCCAGTTAAGCCTCAACCTGTAGGAGAGGGGATTTCACACACCCACCACCATAAATAGAAGAGTAACATTATTTACTTGAAACAACTATTGTAAATATCCTCATGTTGACTAATACACTGGCCAAACTTCTTCGTAATGGTATTTTTTTACTTTAAAAAGTGAGTGAATACAAAACACCTGGGTATAATTACGGATGGTGTAACCAAATAACTGAAAGGAGAGCTGCATTCCACCCCCTCACATCCATATGATTACTACATAGGGGATATGATAGCTGCTTTTATAAGTATAGTTGTAGAAATAATGGGCCAGATCTTCAAAAGAGCTCAACACCCAGAAAGGACAGCCGGGGCAGCTCAGCAAAGGAAAATATCTGTAAAGAGACCTTGCCAAATATTCTGGTCCTTATATTTGGCAAGGTCTCTTTACAGATATTTTCCTGATTTTTAAAAAGAGTATATAACACAACCCTATAGTACTAGAAATGTTATTATTATTGATTAAATTGGTGAAAATGTCAATGAAGTCAGATTTTATGGTGGTATTAACACATTTTCCTGCATGGTTAGCAACCCAAACACTGCAGCCTTGTGCCAGAGCCTCTACAAGTTCACCCTTGGTTCTCCAACTTCTAATATAATTAAAGTTATGACTAGCTTGTAAAAAATAAATCATGTATTTTATTAGACAATTAAATATCTTAATGTCAGCACAATGTTATTTTCTTGCTGGAAATAAACACCTGACTTCATAATTGGTTAGGTTGGCATGGCAGGCAAACAATTCTTCTGTATTTGAAAATATTAGTAAAGCAGATTTTAGGTGGGAGACAATACCAGTAGGCAGCACTACACATATTAAATTAGCTGAACTGAATGTAGGGCAACAGTTATCTCATGTCTATGGTTAGCGTAGTCTAAACATATTTTCTACACCCCATTGTACCATTTCTCAAAGGGTCTCCGGTGCTGCTTTTGTCAGAGATGGCACTTTCTAACAAAATGATCTCCACCAGTTCTTATGTTAGAAAGGCCAATTTAAATTAAATATTTTGGGCCCTCAGTTTTGTGTCCTCAGAACATGTGGGCACACATATTAGTAGTCAGTTCTGATGTAGTTAGTAGTTTCTAACCCCTTTTTCTCCCCTTCCCTCTCCACCCTGATTTGGGGGGACAGAAACGGGTAGAGATCTACTAATAACAGCACCTGAAAAAATTTGGCCAGTTATCACACCATCAAGAATAGCAGCTGGGCTGAGACCCTGATGACAATCAAGTGCGTTATTTTCAAAATCATTTCACATAAGTGGAGTGCAGCTTTACTATATACTACTGTAGGATAAGTATAAAATTAAAGAATTAATGTTAACCAAACTTAAGCTAAGGAAATGTATGACTAAACTAGATGATCACGAAGGTCCCTTCTGGCCTTAAAGCCTTTGAGTCTATATATGTGTTGTAAAGAAAGGCCCTGACTAGCAAATAGAAGGAAAGATTTGAAAATAAAAAGTGGTAAAGCCAGAAGGAATAAAGCAGGGAGGATGTCTGGTTCAAAGAATAACTAATGAGATAATTGGTCAGTTTCTAAAAAGAAGGCCTCTGACCACAGTGGTGACTGCAAATGGCTTTAAATCAAATACAGAGAATCTGTCTTAAAATGAGCCAACATGCCCCTTCCCCAACCCACACACTAGTGTTAAAGTCTATGTGGACCCAGGTGGACGGGGAAAACTGTATGTCAGCAAGAAGGAGGGGAAGAAAGGAAGTTGTAAATCTTCTCTGGATTAAGACTGGAAATAAGGATGAACTGTCTTCAGTTGGTTTTTAGCTGAAGTCAGTAATTGGCAATAACATCCCTTGATTGTTAAAGGGTATAAAAAGTAAACTCTCAAAGGAGTCATTGCTAATGCCTGCCTGACCATGCTGGAGCCAACCAATGTGGGCCTAAGAACCCCTGGGCTTAGCCTGCTTGTAACTATCCTGCTCAAATGCTCATAAACATTTTGTTACTGTTTGGATGTAGTAAATTGCTTATTATGTAGCCTTTTTAGATATGTTTAGAGCAACTGTATAAAATACCATTTGGTCTCAGGACTTAATAAAGGAATTTATGCTTAAACTGGTGTTTGGTGGTTTCCCATATTAATAATTTCAAATATTAATAATTCCAATAACAAAAAACAGAAAACAATTTTGACAATAGTCAGTTTTATTCTTTTAGTCACAATTTTAGGGTTACATAGTCTATTATATTGTAGATAAGCTCAAATGTAAGAATACTTTCAAGATTTTAAAACTGAAAGGTCCATAGACTACATTCTGCTTCCAGCCATTACAGCGTAAATCAGAATATCTCCATTAAAGTGAATGGCATAACTTCAAATTCACACTGGTACAACTGAGATCATATTCTAGCCCCAAGGCTAAACTGTCAAGGCCTGATTCTCCTCTACACTATTGACTTCAGTGCAGTTACTCCTGATATACACTGGTATAAATGGAAGGATAATTAGGCCATGTGATGGTAAGAGGCCAGCACAATTCATGCTTATAATTTTGTGGGGCTTCCTTTCACAGATAAAAGGCCAGAGAGATCTAATCTGCCTCCACTAAAGAGCACCAGGTCTGATGCTAGAGTCAAGTTCCTGTCTCACCTCTTTCAGAACAATGTGCTGTGGTAAATGTAGGTACTGTTAAGGTCTCTCTGAAAGGCAAAGAATGCCCAGCTTTGCTTAAGACTTTTCCATCTCATTGTCATACATTATCCTACTAAAAAGGATTGTCATTCAAGGAGTCTGTTGCCCAGGAGGCTTTATTTATTACTGTATATGACAATATTTTCCTGCCTATCCAACAGTAAGTAGATGTGTATACAAAACCTCCAAGCACATCCAGCCACAAAACCAAACCATTTTACATGCTTGCCACCGAAATTAACCACCCTTCCATTCCATCTCCTAAAAAACCCAATCCAAACCAAGACAAAAACAAACCCCTCTAACAGGTTACCTGTTCGTATTATGTCCTAAAGCAATCAGTGGGGAGGGTTGCGAGATATCAGAAATTTATTCCAATCTACAGCAAAGAAAACCTCGCTCCCCTATACACTTATCTTTCAAGGTCAAGCATTTCGGTCAACCTCTCAAAACATACAAATTATATAAATGTCTCATTGTTATAATTGAATCATTTTTTACTCTTATAGTAAATGTAAATAGGGGTGTAGATCACAAAACTTTTTGACTGAAAATAAGGGATTGTTAACCTGAAAACACAGTTTTAAAGGTCGCAAAACTGTAGTTTGGGCAGACCAACAAAGGTCAAATTTTCTAGAGCTGAGGATCTACCACTGAGAATTCATTGCCACTCACTGCCGGGAGTTCAGTGTTAGGGATATACAGTAAGAATATCCTAGGCAATTGAAACAGCCAAGAAGGGGCATAGCTGTTTGGGAAAGAGTTGGATCTAAGGCCACTTTATAGAATTGCTTCCAGAAAGCGTGTCTCAAAGCACCATTGTTCTCAGTGCAAATACGGCACATGACAGGCAGAATCTATCAGATGTGTGGATTTGCAGATCATGCACCAGAAAATTTTGGTCAGTCTGTGGCTACTGAATAACCCTATTTGGGGCACAGAATGGACATCATCAGCTTTCTTTAATCCAAAATCCCACAACTGTAATGCAACCATTAGTGATATCCCTTCCTGTGAGCCAACATGTCATTTACTCTGTACAACAGGACTTGGTTTCCTTCTCCTTGGTTATGAGTAGGGCCATAAATACAATCACTTCCTTTGATTCCTTTCTGTGTCTTTTGCACAAAATGCTTCAGTTTTATATCCATCAGTTTTCACCAGTAATGATTCAGCTGTGGTTTTATTTTTGTCTTTTGTGGAAATGGTGTTATTACCCATAACTGGATCTGTTTGAAAAAAGCAAATTATTTTGTGTGGGATTTTTTTTTTTATTTCCTTTTTTTCAAAATTCCCCATAATGTATTTTTCTTCTTATGACAAAAACTGAAAAAAAGTTGGGTTTTGAAAAATATTTTCTTTAAAAAAATCATTTTTTGAAAACCAAACTTAAATTTTACTGAAAATTTTGGTTTTCCATCAAAAAGCTCCACCATTTTTTACCAAAGTAACATTTTTCTATGATTGTTCTATAAATTTCTATACCAAGAAAAAACAGTGTGCTTGTTTCCTGAAGGAGACACTTTCATCTTTGTACGTCCATTCCTCACTGGTTGTAGCTACCACAATCTTCATGTATCAGGTTTCTACACTCTCTCACTTTTGGTCTTTCTAGCATAAAGAATCCATGTTTCCCTGGGTTCTTTGCCTAGCTGGGCTCTGGACTATGTACTTCAAAACCTAGAGATGTTCCAGAAATCTTAGAGCCATCTGCTCCACAAACACACAGGGAGGAAGGGAAAGGACAAGAAATATCCTCTACTTATGCTTCTGTGCAGCATTCAGGTACACTTCATGGGGCAATAGACATACTAAAGAGGGTGGAGACAAGGCGGGGCAAACAGGCATATATGGCACCCCCTAAAGAGGGGCAGCATCAGTGCACTCCCACTGTGCCCTGAAGTAGAGGCCCCACTCGGAACATGTAGCTTTGTGCTTCCTCCAACAGTGGGGCTGTGTCTCTGACAGACAGCAGAGCCCTTAGAGAGCCATTTGATATTTCAACAAATCAGTTATTGCTACTTCTTCAAGTCTCACTTTGGTAGGCTGTTCTTGATCTTGCTCCCACATTAAAAGGGAGATTGTGGGACCTTCCTTCTGACAGCAACAAAGAACTGCTTAAATTAGGTGAATTTGAAATATTTGAAAAAAATAGCTCAACTTGCACAAGCTGCTGACTGTCAAATCAAACATGATGAGAGGGCACCCTAGAAAATGTTACATATACTTCTAATTACTGGCTCTGAAGTGCAGCACTGGGATTGCTAAATTCTCACCTTATTAGGACAGCTCTTCATGCTCCAGGACTGATGGTAGCAGCAGCATTTATGATCAATGCTGGAGCATGAAATTTGCCTACTAAGGTATGTAAGTCCATTTTCCCCAACAATATTCATTAGTTGACTAACAGGCAGATCTTCCACTGAACAACATGCTTCCAATAAAGTCGTCAGAACAACACCAATTTACTTCAGATGAGAATCTGGCCCAATAATTTTCAATATTTTTATATATATAATACCAGGTAAGAAGCAGGAACATGTAATTGCCATACCAGTTAAAATAAGCAGCCCATCTAATCTGGTACTCTGCCTCAGCCAATAACTGTTACCTGATGCTTCAAGGAGGTACAAGAAACTCCATAATGGGCAATTATATAATAACCCCTTTTAGAGGAAGTTTCTTTCAATCCTAGACAGTTAGTGGTTGGATTATGTGCTGAAGTATGAGGTTTTTAGCCTCTTAAGTTCAGGATGATTATTTTAAAAGCAATATACAATTGCTAAATATAGAAAAAACTGTCTAGCAAAAATCTCATCAGCACAATCTTAAGGTATATATTTTAGTAGTTATCCTAAAAACTCATTATATGGTAGCTACTATTAAAAAGGTAACTTTTGCCAAGCATTATTAAACCACAGGAACTATTACGATGTAGTTCTGAGACTACTGCTCGTCTCAAAATAGGATAATGAGTGCCACATTTCAGATTCCTTTCTGTGGTAACTAGGTCAATAATAACTTCCTAATGAAGACCACTGCGTATCTAGGAAGTATCTTTAGATGGTAATACCTGATATCTGGACAGAAAATGAAAAGATGTGATAATATATCCTCACAAAATGTCAACTGCCCATCATTTTAGGCATATTTATCTCCAACACACATAAATTTACCATTCTCACGATTACTGTTGTAAGGTAGTTACATCAGAAATGCCAAATCATGAAACTTAACATTTAATCAATGTTAGTTATATCAGAGACATCAATCCCACATCCTGTTAAGATTCCTGCACCATTAGCCTTGGTTAAACAAAGTGTTTAGGCATGTGCTTAACTTTAAGCATGCAAGTAATTTCACTGACTTCATGTTCCATGGAACTTTAAAGTTAACCACATGCTTCAGTGCTTTACTGTATCTTGGCCAATTTTGGCAGGTTTCTCAGCATAGGGATAGGCTTAACATCTTCAATAAATAAAGGAAAATGTAGGTGATAATTCATAACATTGTCACATTCTGTATTGTGGCCTGACTTGTAAAACTTTTCTCCTATGCTGTTAAATGCTCTAATAATGTATACATTTCAAAACCAAATTACATGTCAGATCGCACACTACTTCAACCACAACATACCTAAATCAAGGTGCAAATTGTGGAAGATCAGAACAGGGTCCTGAGCATTCTTACCATTATCTTTGCAATATTTTGCTATTGAAGACCAATATAATGTCACTAAACACTGGCTTTGTTATTTTATTTCTAAAAAAAAACTTGGTCACAGTTTAGCATTTTCAAACAATGGACATTTACATCTGAAGACTGCTTTGCACCAACTACAATATTGTTGAATGTATAAGAGTGATCTAAATATATTTAATGTATTATATTTTAAAGTATTTGTTAAAGAAATTCTATGCAATATAATTTGAAATTTACCTATCTTTCCATGGCATACTTACAGGTCGTCCATGAATATTCTCAAAATATAGCAGACATTTCTGAAGACTGATTTTTTCCAAAGCCATTTGCTTTTTTGTCATATCCTATTTAAAAGAGTTATTTATAAGATTATGAGTCAAGATTTCATCTCAAGGATCTAGGAAGATACGTTTTAAAATGTACTTTTCCCCAAACACTGATATAAAAGATCCTGTTCCTGCCCTCACTGAAGTCAATCGGAGCTTTGCACTGAAATCAGTGGGAGTAGTTTATGTGGATCATACGTATGTATTAATCTCTTGGGGGCTGATCCAAAACCCACTGAAGTCGATGAACAGACTGACTGAAATGAGCTTTGGATCAGGTATTTAGACTAGAAATAATATATATTGCATTAGGGAAGTGAAGTCTTATTTAGGGAAAATCCCCATGGATGTCAACGACAAGTTAAAGAATGCAAGAGCAAACCCCAGAAAATTCATTTAATGATCGGTTTCTTTGATAAGTATATAACTTTATAAGACTCTGAACCTTTGATTTAACTCATTTTCTTTCGAGATATCTAGTTTGTAAATGAGATTAAGTAACTTGCAACCTCCAGAAAGTATATTGGGACAATTATGTCCTTACCAGTAAGGAAACTTTTCTGAAGGCCCTGATTCAGCAAAGCAGTTACACTCATGCTTAAGTGCTTTGCTGGATCAGAGCCTAAGTATGGGAAATTGTGCAGTAATTGCTTGATATGGGCAGGGAAGAGGTACAAAACTAGCAAAGACGTTGCTTGAATCTCAGATATTAAATCTGTGTTGCAGATGCTTGAGGGACAAGTTCATACCTTTTTTTCTTATTTTGCTTTAAGCACTAACCTAATCGAAACAGGAAAGCAATACCCAAGAGGCAGTATGTGGGTTATTGAGAACCCAGAGATAGTAGTACAAGATTTTCCCAGACCCTTTTAAAATGTTATGTAGGTAGGTATTATGTATAGATGCACACTCCTGGAGACTAAAGAGCCAAAGTAAAGTTGTCCTTATCAGACTAATATGCTGAAGGTCAGAACAACTGACATTAAGGGACAAGTGGTACACTTGACCAACTGGGGAAGAAACTTGCTAAAAGAATGTCTGTGCATTATTACCTTATATTTAAATTTTTGTGTAGTCTAGGTCAGTCCATATTAGCTTTAAACAAGACCCAATGATTGAAAAGAGGGGGTGGGGGGAACCGACAATATTCCAGATACAATACTTAAGCTTACAAGAATCCAGTGGTTCAAATGAAGATTTCCCTCAATTTTCTAATCATCATCAAAAGAGAGAACAGATCTGCCATGTTCATTAAGGGAATGTTAAGACAACTTTAGAACCAGAACGTATTCAGTGGAATGATAGATGGATCCACACTAAATAACTTGTATATCCAACCATTGTGATGCCAAAGTCGGCACAACATGAATTGTTGAACAAACATATTAAGAGTTGGCAATATCTGTAGGAGGGAGTTAAAATGGAGGAAAAATAATTACTGAATCAGCCAGCAGGCGACCATGCCTGGATAATATGAGTTTGTAGCATCGTATAACACTTTTCCAACAATTGCAGTGGATCTGGGGCTCTCGTGGCTATGGTGTCTGTGGTCTATCGATTATATTGAACACCCAACACTATTCATTTTCCAAACTTGGGAATTCTACTAAACAGAGCCTCACTAGAGAGACTGTTCAATACTGCCAAAGATATCTCTGTAGATCACTGATACCAGTGTCATTCCCAAGAGCGCAGGGAAGCTGATTTTTTTCAAACATAATTTGCAAATGCTAATCTACAAATATTAATATTTATGTCTATATGCTGCAGAGTGAAGGTCAATCCTGCACTCCTTACTCAGGGCAAATTCCAACTGAGTCCCATAGAGAGTTTTGTCTGAGTACAGGCAGCATTATTGGGCCTAAAATGTGCAATCCAACACAAAAACAATTTTCTGCTGTAATTTTGTAAAGCAATTATATAAGGCTAGAACCTCAGCTAATGTTAATTAACATAGATCCACTGAAGTTAGTGGAGCTATACCCAATATACACCAGTTGGGGATCTGGCCCATAGACTAGGGTTACCATCCGTCCGGGTTTCCCCGGACATGTCCGGCTTTTTCAGCTTTAAATGGCCGTCCGGGGAGGATTTCTAATAAAGTAGAAATGTCCGGCATTTCCTCCTTCCCCTCATGAAGAGTGCGGTGCGGCTGATTGGACGGCTGGGCCTGATTGAAAGCCGCTCGCAGCCACTGCAAGGCAGGCAAGGGACAGGGAACGGGGGGGTTAGATTGGTCGGGAGTTCTGGGGGGCTGTCAGGAGAAGGGGGTGTAGAGAGTGGTTGGGGTAGGCAAGTGTCAGGGAGCAGGGAGACTTAGCTAGGGGGTGAGGTCCTGGGGGCAGTTAGGGTGGGGGGGTCTCAGGAGAGGGTAGTCAGGGGACAGGTAGGGGATAGGGGGATTCTGAGGGGGCTGGGGCGGGGCTAGGGCGGCACCCCGTGTCCTCTTTTTTGATTGTTGAAATATGGTACTCCTACCATAGACTTTAGTAATTATCCAGATTCTAATTCCCTGTGAATGACACTAACTATAAATGGTTATGAAAATTACTTTGGAGCCGTTGTTCCCACAAGAGCTGTGCACAGAGGGCCTCCACACAAAAGAGGATGGTCAGTCTCCTCAGCAATATTGTCCCCCACACCCATGTGGAAGCGCCCTCTGTAGCTCCAGGGATCTGTGGGTAGCATGTGGAGAACAAGGAAGAAGTAGGGAATCCACAGAAATGTTAATTCAATATGAGTCACCCATCCCCTGTTCTAGGGGGAGTCCAGAGCAGGGCCTAGCCACAGTCTCTCAAAGTGCTGTTCTGTAGCACGAAGTGGGGCCACAGTAGGGAGCAGCATACAAAGCTGGTGCAGTTTGCCAGGGCTTCTGACAGATCCCCAAGATCTATGGGAGTTGAGGCCAAACCTCCTACATTTTCCACATTGGGGAGGGGAGAATTCACCCACTACATGGGAGGAACTGTGTGATGGGAACCTTTCCTCTCCTCCCCACGACTGCACATGTGCTATATGTCTGTTGAAGAGGGTGACTCCCCACTCAGTAAAGTATATGCTGAAAACACAGAGTTGTATTTTGTGTGAAGCTTTTTAAAAGCATAGTGAAACGTGGAATTTAGACCTGTATCATCAACCACTAAGGGAGCCATCCTGGTCCTGCTGAAGTCCAGTAGAGTTTAGTCCTTAATTTCAATGGGAGCAGATTTTGATTTATTTACAGACGATTCCAAGTTATCTCAGTTGGCCACCCAGACACTAAGGCACCCAAAAATCATTTGTCACTTTAGAAAACCTTGGTCTTAAAACTCTGCACAATTTGATCACTTAATAAAATTCCTATTAATTTTTTTTTCTAGAATAGCCACTATTTGACATTCAGGCACCTAATGAAACTGTGAGCTGCCCCATCACTAGTTTAACATGCAACACAAGTTAATTCTTCCAAGAACTATTATGTCTGTCTGCCAATGAGTGTGCCTGTGACACTGGATGATAAAGAGGGTGTGATCAACAATATTGAGTCCTGCACGCGGGGACCAATATCAAGAAGGATACTGCACATATCACCATGTGGACCTATATTATTCACTATTTTCATTAGCAATCTAGAAGAAGGTTTAAATTCAACCAGGATCAAATTTGCTGACAATTTTTAAAACCAGAGGGGGAGCAAATGAGAAGAAAAAGCCCAAACTGCAATGTCTTAGAACAGTAGGCTGCATGCAACAGCATGAGATTCAATGCTGATAAAACAAATGCATAGTTGTGCAGCTAGAGAGAAGAATAAATAAAAAGCACAGCTACAAGCAGGGGACAGATAACTAGAAAAGTTTGAGAAAATAAAAAACACGGCCAACATTGTTCAGTATACTCAGGGAGCTTACATATGAAACTAGGGAAGAAGATTGCTCTCTGCAATCCTGAGGCAATGCATTGAAACTTTACATGCAGTTCGCCTCACCACAATTCAAGTTCTGATGCCCCTATTTTTGCACAATTTTTGTTGTCGTTATGTTGCCTCTGGCACGCCTCTGCATAGCAAAATGAGAGACAGTGCAAAGCTGGGCAACAAGTAGGAGGCAATGATTGGAATTCAAACAGAATGAAGAGAAACGAAGGATCCTGTTCCTGTGAGATGCTGACTTCACTGGGAGTTAAGGAGACTCAGAATTGTACAGGAAAAGGCTCTAAAAGAGTAACCTTTACATAACCCAGAAAAGTAAAGGTGAGAGAGAGTCGCCATCTCTGAAAAACTTTAAACTAAGCATATACATGAAGGCAGAAATTTAATTTATAGTCTCAGAAGAGAATGAACAATGGTCCAAGTCTAAGGAGGGGAAAGTTTAGGCTTTTGTCAGGGAAAGTTTCTTAAGAGCAACAGAAATTGAGAAGTGGCATAAACTAAAGAGCTCTAGATATTCCAGAGCAGGATTGACTTAGAATAGTCCTATAAAATGCAGGGTGGGGCCATGATTTGACTATAGTGTTTTGCCCATCCTATTTTCCACTATTCTCCTTTGCCGTTCTGGTCATATAGCAAACTAGCCTTGCACCTAGTAGTCAACCAGATTGCTCAGTTATTCCCATTTTATAATTACTAGTAATATAATATCACTAAAATAAAATTGATTAAAACATTACGGGCCAGATTCTGATACATTTGCTCAAGTTGGGCAGTACCTTACTTCTGGAGTAGTCTATTGGTTTCAGTGGGACTCATTTGGTTTCAATTGGGCCATTTGTGGAGTAAAATACTATTCTGAATGAATAAGAGAATCAGAAATTGGCCCTTAATGTTTGGCCTCAATCAGTTTTGTCTAAAATAACTATGGTTTCAGCATAGAACATGATCTCATTAGATCAATTCTATGTTTCATCCAATTAAAACGACAAGCAAATTGTCTTCTTGTCTTCCTGTTTCTCAGTTGCTGGTGGTGTTACTTAGACTTGCCAGAAGTGGCTGCATTCTGGTGATAGATGAAGTGATTCCAATAATATAGTTTTATAATTCTTCAAAGCACTCTGAGACTTGAGAAAGACTCTGGAGTGTTACACTCAATAAGAGAGACGAGAAAGAAAAACAAGAAATTGTGTAATGACAGACAGATATCCTAAATGGATTCACAAATATAAAATGAGCATCTTTGCAGTCAGGAGAAAAAGATGGGGTGTACTGTATTCAAAGCACATGTAGTGCAGGTCTAACTGTTATGCAGTAGGAGCAAAATGATTAGCTCATTGTCCTTTGAGATGTGCCTCCCAGAGCACAAGTCATGATATTTGAATTTGGGTTCAAACTTTCCCAGTTCAGAGTTTAAAATCCAGTTTTCTAGTTCAAGCCCAATTTTAATTATACTATTGATTTTAGCCTACAGTGCCACATACTAGAGGCCATGTGACCTAGTCATGGGGAACTACAAATAATACAAAAGAGTAACTTGTTTTTTGTTCAGTGGTTTAATAAGTGCAGGAGACAGCAAGAAAACAGCTTATTGTAGACATGTTTGAATTGCTGAGCTAGTAAGTCACTTATTTTTTGATATATCTGGCTCTGCTCAAATATTTTACAGCTCTGGATAAAGAAGTCTACTTGCAAAAAGACAATCTAAAAAAAGAATTCCTTGAGTCAGCTTCCACTCTCAGTTACCCCCATAAAGCCCCTTTAAAATCAATGGGGCTATACAGATATAACGGGGAGCAGAATTTGGCCCCTTATCTTTAAAGAGGAACTGATCACAGAACTAAAATTTAACAGTAGCTTAGGTACAAGTACTCATGACTTGATCACATTTATAACATGCAAGCAGAACAATAACTTGGGTTTAGAGGGGAAGTGAAGGTATCTATAAAAATAAAAAATAATATATAACAAATGGAAGAAAGGGGAAATTCATAGGAATTAATATAAATCAGAAGTTTGGAATTGTAGAAAATTGATAAGGAAAGCAAAGGGTCACAAGGAGAGATCTATGGCCAGCGGAGTTAAGGATAATTAGAAATCTTTTTTAAAAAATATATTAGGAACAAAATGAGTCCTGAGAATGATATTGATCCATTACTCAATGGAAATGGTAAAATTATCAATAATAATGCAGAAAAGTCAGATGTGTTCAATAAATATTTCTGTTCTTTATTTGGAAGGAAAAACAGATGATATAGTCTCATCATATGGGGATATCACTCTTTCCATTCCACTAGTATTTCTGGAAGATGTTAAATAGAAACTACTAAAGTGGGATATTTTTAAATAAGCAGTTCCAGATACCAAGAGTTTTAAAAGAGCTGGCTGAGAAACTCACTGGACCATTAATGTTGATTTTCAATAAGTCTTGGAGCACTGGAGAAGTTCCAGAGACTGGAAGAAAGCTAATGTGCCAAGTTTTAAAAAAGGTAAACAGGATGACCCTGGTAATTATCATCGTGTCAGCCTGACATCGATCCTAGGCAAGATAATGAAATGGCTGACACAGGACTGGATAAATAAAGAATTTAATGAGTGTAATGTAATTGATGCAAAGCAACATGGCTTTATGGAGACTAGATCCTGTCAAATTATCTTGATATCTTTTTTTGATGAGATTACAAGTTTGGTTGATAAAAGTAATAGTGTTCATGTAATATACACCGAACCCTTGCTAGAACGCGCATCTATATAGCACAAATTCGCATATAATGAGGTCGCGGCCATGGATCCCAAATTTAATTACTTTAATTGCAATTCATTTTAACGCGGTACCACGCATGGATCCCAAATCCCGCGTTCTAGCGAGGGTCCGGTGTATTTAGAGATCTGTAAGGCGTTTGACTTGATACCACACTACATTTTGATTAAAAAACTAGAATATTATAAAATTAACATCACACACATTAAAAGGGGTAAAATCTGGCTAACTAGTAGGTCTCAAAAAGTAACTATAAACAGGGAATAGTCATCTAGCAGGTGTGTTTCCAGTGGAGTCCCACAGGGATCAGTTATTGGCTCTATATTATTTAACATTTTTATCAATGACCTGGAAAAAAATAAAATCATCACTGATAAAGTTTTCAGATGAACCAAAAATTGGGGGAGTGGTAAATAATGAAGAGGACAGGTCACTGATTCAGAGCGATCTGGATGGCTTGGTAAACCTGGTGCAAACAATATACCTTTTTAATACAGCTAAATGTAAATGTATACAACTAGAAACAAAGAATGTAGGCCTTTCTTACAGAACGGGCTTCTCTATCCTGGAAAGCAATGACCCTGAAAAAGATTTGGGGGTCATAGTGGATAATCAGCTGAACATGAACTCCCAGTATGAGTGGGATGCATTCTAGGGATGCATAAACAAGGAAATCTCAAATAGGAGTAGAGAGGTTATTTTACCTCTGTATCGGCACTGTTGCAATTGCTGCAGGAATACTGTGTCCAGTTCTGGTGCCCACTATTCAAGAAGAAGGTTGATAAATTGGAGAGAGTTCAGAGAAGAGCTGAGAGAATGATTAAAGGATTAGAAAACCTGCCTTATAGTGATAGATTCAAAGAGCTCAATCTATTTAGCTTAACAAAGAGAAGGTTAAAGAGGTGACTTAATACAGTCTAGATGGGGAACAAACATTTAATAATGGGCTCGTCAATCTAGCAGACAAAAGATATAACATGGCTGGAAGCTGAAGCTTGACAAATTCAGACAGGAAATAAGGAGTATATTTTTGACAATGAGGATTTAACACTAGAACAATTTACCAAGGATTGTGGTGAAATCTCCATCGCTGTCAATTTTAAAATCAATATTGGATGTTCTTCTAAACAGTATGTTCTAGGAATTATTTTGGGGAAGTTCCATGACCTGTGTTATACCAGAGGTCATACAGATTCTGGCCTTGGAATCTATGAAAATTAGAAATAGTGGCCTTTGGTGTGTATACTTTACCTGATGGTAAATGTGGTATTATTATATAGCTGTATATATCTTGTATGTGCCACCTACAGATAAGTGGTGGCATCATTATATACTTTACTGTATATACTTTATCACTGGCTGATAAGTGTGGCATTTCTTCTGGGTTTTAACAACAGAGTAAGATTCATCAAGTGTCCAAATTGGAGTGAATTTTAAAATGGAGAAGACATTTTTTAAAAAGTTGCACAAAATTCTTTAGCTTTGCAATGGTCCTTTTATTTAACTCATAGGGGTCCCACAGGATGCAGAGCCCATAGACTATAAATACTAACTGCACACCGCAGTATCTCACCAAAACCCATGGTTTTCAATGACACTGCCTCAGGGTGTGACACAGAACAGACACTTGAACCTCTTCAGGCTTGTCTTCACAGCACAGCAAAGCACATTAGAGGGATCTGATTTGAAGAGCGCTCTAACGTGCTGCACTCTAACTGCTCTGAATAGAACCTGCTAGCATGAACTAAAAGGTGCTTTGTTCACACTAGCAGGGTCAACATGCGACAGTTAGAGCATGTTAGAAGACTATAAATCACACCCCTGAAGTGGTCTTTACCACACCTTGTAAACAAGCTCTTAGTGATTCTTTGTAGTCACACAGTCTCTCTGGACTGGAGATATGATTGCTTGTGCTCTATCACCAGCTTTGATAGATTGGAGAACATGCTTTTCATGTACCTGTAATCTGAAACAGCGAAGCTATTACAATTCCTTTCTAATACAGATATTGACGTTCACCTCCAAACACGGTGCACTCAGTGCTACCTGCAAACCCTGCTGAAAAGAATGGGCACTTCAGGCTAGATTCACAAAAGAACTTAGTTGCCTAACTGCCACTTCAGGCAGGTAAATCCCAGAATCAGCCCACTAGGATTCAAAGCTTCCGTCAAACCCCGCAGGCATGTAAAACTGCTCAGCAGCACCTACATTTTTGCAGACGACGATCCCTAGGAACCTTTGTTTCTGCCTCTGAGCATGCTCAGTGCAGTTCCAAGTCAGGCGTCCAGATGGCTAAGCCCCAGAGTAATTCAAATTCCTCTGCCTAATTTGCCTGAAGGGTTTGATCCAGTAAGTGTGCTCAGACCTCACCTACCAAACCAGGTCCCTATAGGCAAGCTTACACAAAAATGGGGGGAGAGGGAGGAAGGAGGAGGATAGGGTAGCCACTTGTCCAGGTTTTCCTAGGATCATATCTTTTTTGAGGTAGCTATCCTGGGAAATCTGCAAGGGTGCTCAACACTCTGCCATCTGTCCAGTTTTATGGGCTCAGGATCATCCCGGATGTCCCAGTTTTTTGTACTTCAGAGGTAGCAACCCTAGAGGAGAGGAGAAGGACTTCCTCCCTCATAACTAGCCCAGTAGTGGGAGACCCAGGATCCAGTCCCCCTGCTCCAATGATTTTTTTTTAATTATTTATCCACCGTGGAACTGCTTCAACAGGAGAGACTGAGGGTGCCTTATTTCAGAATATCCCATAGTACAGTGGTTAGAGCACTCACCAGAAAAGTGGCAGATCCCAGTTCATATCCCTTCTCCCCTCAGGTAGATTGGGGGTCTCCCACATCCTAGGTGAGTACTCTAACCACTGGGCTAAGAGTTATGAGGGAGATGGTACCCTGGTCATCCTCCTCCTCCTCCCTCCAACTTCTTGAAAAAACAGCATAGGTGCCTAACACCATGAGAGGGTTTTCAGCTGGGAATCCCAAGCTGAGGGAGGCACTTCCCTGCAGCCGCAATGTAGGTGCCTATCTCTGTGAGAGGGGTGGGGTTTATCACACAGACTTGGCATCTCCCAATCTCTAGTTTAGGTGGGGAGCAGCCTAGCATGCTGGTTTATGTAAATCCCCTTTGAGATGCCTCTCTCTCCCATTCATTGCATAGGAAGCCTAGGCACCTAACTCAGGCTTCGTGAATCCCAGTCAGTAATTTTCTAGGCATCTAAAAGTTAGGCATGGCAATGCTGAGCGTCACCACACTACATTTCTTTGTAAATCTAGCCCTGCTTTGTCTTTGTAACTCTTCCTAGAATCCTCACTCCAGAAAAAGTGTACTATGGTCAGTGATTTTGTTAGTGCAAAAATATGCTGTCGGGGTTATGCTCCTGTGGTGCAAGATCTGTAGGATACCATTGCAACATGGCAGTTCAGAATACATTGAGTAGGGTACTGACAGCTAAAAACAATATTTAATTTCTTCCCCAGCTGTGATTATTCTGCAAGAAACACACATACCTTTATAGTCTCAGGGAGGTTAAGCTGTTGTCTTTTCTCCTTTAATCGCTTCATTACAGTATCCATGGTTTCTTCGACGGATGGATTTGGTTCAGTACTTGCTGCTTCTTGCTTCCTGGTCTCCTTGTATATTCCAGTGCTCTCATGCTGCACAATTCTTTTGGGTGCTTTAGGGGTACAATTTTGCTCTTCTGACATTTTGAGTTTAAGCTCTGTTCAAAAAACCAAGTTACTTGGCAAATGAGTTTTTAATAAATATTTGTCAAAAGGTTTCTTCTGACACTATAAGAAAAACACCCTGGTTCCTTGTGTTAGTTTGTTAACATACCACAATCATTTGGGAAATTAATAATCCTTAACTTGAGTTTTTAATTCCCCTGCCCCTCATCTGAGAGCATTCACTCAAACAGGCAGGAATCAGGTGCAGGATAAACAGCAGAAGTTGCCAGGTGGGATAGAGCTGCCACTACCCCATACCACAACCCCATACCACAACCCATCCAAGCCCCTTACATTGCAGATGTGACCATGGACAAGGACGTAGGCCAGGCAGCCATTATGCCTGGCTGATCTCCACTGCCAGAATGACGTCCAGCATCAGACAAGGCATCCATTATATTATTGTGACATGATGTTACAACAGGGACCAGCTTGGACCCTGGCCAGCCTAGGATTGAGTCTAAAGGTGGCTTAAAGACACCCATAGTTCCTGCTTGTGCAGACCAGAGGATGTGGGAAGAAGTGAGGGACCGTGGACAGGGCACTGGCCTGAGCCTTCGGAGCTTGGACTCTATTCCTGAATCTGCCACTGGTCTACTAGTTGACCTTAGGCAAGTCACTTCACCTCTTTCTGCCTTAGTTTCCCTGCTTCTAAAATAGCACTAATGCTACTTACTTCCTTTGTAAAAGCACCCAATACTGCAAACACTCACACAAGTATTTAGCTTTACTACTGTGAGTACTCCCACTGAAATCAATGGCACTTCTCATGGTAGTAAAGTTAAACATGTGCTCAAGTGTTTGCAGGATCAGGGCCTTTAAGGTGTATGAAAATTTATGTGAACTGGGTTTTATCATTTTGAAATATAATCAATTCAAAGTGACAATTTACAAGAAGTTACGCATGTAGTTTGGCCCTTTTACAGCTATTTTGCTTTTCTTTAGTTAAAAAAAGGGTTATTTTAAAAACATCTTGTGACAATGCAGACTTTAAGCACTTATCAAAATCCCACCCTACAGTATTGAAGTGTAATACTATGATTCACTTAATGGAGAAAAATGCATCTAAAACAAAAATGATTCTTTTATTACTTTAAAAATAGCTTGTGTTTTATTTTTATTTAAAAAAAAAATCAATAGTGGCTACATTTTCCCCTTGGATATGCATATCTCACTCCCCACTCTGGTCAATGGAGCCACATACAGGCTGTCAAGGGAAAAAAATGACCTTTGGTATCAAATCTAATTTCAGGCAAGAAGCTATTTTTATGACCAAATAATAGGTGGTTTAAAATGGAATTTTGTAATGTAAATTCAACAAACCCCCTTTACAACTAGAATGTGAATGGTATCAGTATAACAAACCCATTAACTTGGCAATTATGTACAGTATGCTAATGCTAATGAAGCTGAAACATCAGACAAACATTGAGACTAATATTTAAAATTTAATCTCTGTTTTCAAGAATGTTGATAGTTACAAATAAGCGCTCTCTTTTTCAGCTCTATTGAATATGGTTGAACTGACTCTCCCCAAGCATGGTGGGGAGAGACTGGCGCTGCACATGCCATTTCATCTTTCTTTTTGTCCTTAGGGAGACTTAGTGAAATAGAAATAGGGGGCAAAGAGGAGAAAACAAATACTAAAATGCTCCTACTGCATTAGCACTGCTTTACAAAGTTTCCAGTATTATGAAATTGCCCACTGTGCAATAAAATGAAACTATATGCTTTTATGTACCTTTGAGCTGTTTACGACCTTTAGCCAAGTCATTCATCCATTTCAGGACTTCAGGATTGGAAGTTTTGTCACCATGTGAAGGCTGCACATAAGAGAACAGAAAAGAACTGATGATGGGACTATTCCTTTTCTTGTATTCTCTATGGACTGATCCTACACAGAGAGTCAATGCACAGTGCATAAGGTTTAGCATGTGCGTGAGTCTTTGCAGATTCAGGCCTATGGTTGTAAAAATCAAACTTGTGCTTGATGTAGCAGGAATTCTGATGATACTCCTGATATACTCATCCAATAAAGAAATAGCTTCTTTAAAATACAAAATATTTCAGAACAAAGATTCCATGTCAATGAGAATCACAGGGAATTATGAGATATATTTATTTCCCTCATACAAAAAAGTATAGGCATCTACCTAATCCTTCTACACCCCCTCCCCCAACAGAGTGGTTGTTGTCATCAACAATTCTATTCAAGGATCCCCTCCCAGGACCTCATTGTTATTTATTAGGACCTATTCAGGACCTTCTCCCATTTAACAATACGAGAAGGACAGGGTGGTCACAACAGCTTGATATCAGTTTGTGACCTGATACCTTAGGTCAAAAAAGTATGCCCCAGTGGAACCTGGAAGATCTCAAGGAGGCTGCATGCGATTCGCTTTGGTGTCTATCTAGGTGTGAGGAACTGTGGCAACGTACCTTATAGTGACGGCCTGTATATGAGCCATATCAGGTTACCATGGTCCATGTAGATGGTGATTCTGCCACACATCATATGGCCAGAAATAGTTAAGATCCCAAATCACTGCTAAGCATTATATTATATCCACTGTCCATTTGACATGTTTGGCTTGATTATGCTAATAAGCTGTCAAGTTCATTATCTTCTTGTATTGGGGCTTGATACTGCAAAGTGCTGAGCATTCTGTCTCTGGTCCTACAAATCACTTAAGCACTGCTAAACTCTCTGTGTGTGATAGGGTGCCCAGATAGCAAGTGTGAAAAATCGGGACAGAGTGTGTGTGTGTGTGTGGTGGTGGGGGGGGGGTAATAGGCACCTAGATAAGAAAAAGCCCCTAATATTGGGACTGTCCCTATAAAATCGGGACATCTGATCACCCTAGGGAATAGTCTCGTTGACCTCAGTGAGATTACCTACATGCTTAAAGTTTAGCATGTGTAGGATTTGCAGGTTGGGAATCCAAATGCTCAACACTTTTCCAGATGGAGCCCTTTACTGCAGCCCTTAAGACCAGGGTCCCTAAAATCTTTGAAAAGGAATATTTTATGCATTTCAGCTCAAATTTTTCACCCAATTTAATTGGAAAACCTGTAAAATGTGTTTTAAATCTGTGCAAACACTGCTACCAAGATAATCTTCCTCTTCTTCTACTCCAGCCATGTCTCCTCCTCCTTGAGTCCTTTCCTCTTCCCTCCTGTATGTAATTCAAGCTTTTCTCTGCTGTCAAAGCAAAAGACTGCTCCTGACTACAGCCTTTCACTGCCTTCATCTCCTCCCTCTTTTGATTCCTGTCAGCATTTACTGCACAGTAGCAGTTGCACAGAATCAAAGCAGAAACTTTTTAAGAAGATCGAACACCCGCAACAATTTAAACATATTGTATAGAAGAGAAGGGCTTTGGGAGGGGGATAAGTGGGGGGGGGAGAGAGGTAGAGGAGGGAAACACTGTGAGCCTTGCTGCCTGCCTAGTTCATTTGGCACACGCCTGTAATAAAAAAAGTCATATAGTGACTTAACTGCTTCCCTTGCTGTATATGGCAGTGAGACTAGTGATTCATTCACTCCCCTTCCACCTGACCGAGTCTTAAGGTCACACACTCACTGCTCCCCTCTGTATCTAGTAGGGGGGTTTACTGATTCACTCACTGTATCCAGTGGGACTGCTCACATATCTCAGGTCTTTGTGAGGTCACTAAGATGGACACCCCCCTGAAGGACTGCCAAGCCTCTATGAGGTCAGTGATGTGATCACCACCATAACCCTTCAGGATTGATTTTGTTGATTAATATAACTGAAATATTATCTGTCTAATTGCCCTGTGCTTTCTTCTTCTACTCTCCTGAAGATCAGAAGAGGATTATTAATTTATCTGTGGTAATATTAAGAGTACTACACTTTACACTCTCTTCTGCTTCTCAGATCAATGGTTTTCCCCAACCCTATTCAAGTATCTACAAAAAAAGGGATGGATGAAAATCTTTACATTTTTATTACTTCCAGGGTTGCCCCTGTGTTTATTTGGGTTTGCCAACTAGTAAGCACAAGTGTTATTCAAATCCCAAAATTGGCCATCTAGCTATATATATATATATATATATATATATAATAAACACACACACACACACACAGCAGAAGGATCTTAAAATACCCTTTAAAATGACTGCAGCAATACAGGGCCTAAAAAAATCATAATTCTGAATAGATATAGACCACAGTTGTTCATGCCCACTACCTTTCATTGACTATCACTTATACCAGCCCAATGACATACAAAATGTGGAAGTAAACCCCACCCAGATCCCCGGCTTCCCCTTTTTAGACAAAACTCCAGGGAAATCACCAATTTGAGTGAGTGGAGTCTGTTGATCCTGTTCCACTCTCTATAAACTAACCAGAGGTGTAGCCCTCAAAGAGGTTGCTGAATAATGACCAATGATGAAGATGATGAATCCCAAGGTCTGGAAGTGGGGTCAAGGCTGTTGCACAATATTCTGATGATTTAGTTTATTTTACATATCTATCTCTCCCTAGCTATGAGAAGCTCAATATGGAAAGAGACAAATACATCTGTTTTTTATGTTCCATGACTGCCACCAAAATCTCACAGATGCAGCAAGTTTCTTCCGCTTCAAAGAGTGCTACTTCCACCATTTGAGCTAAAGGAGAATCTCTATTAGCTGCCAGTAACTTTAGAGCTTATATTCACTTTATTGACCAATCATTAGAGAGCAATATAATCTCAAACAGATAAGGAGGTCTGATTCCAACAAAGTAAGCTTGGAAGGTGCTTATTATTTTTACATACTATAGCTGTAGCTTTCATATACCATAGTAGTAGCAAAGGTGCATCATGTCCTCCAAGGAAACTGCTTTCCCTTTCAGACTCCAGAGGAATGTTCTGATAGATGATGGGATGCTACTGAGACACAAATGGGGAGGATGCCACAACTTGTGTATGGGGAAACTGCACAAGAGGGTGAAACCTTACAGACCTCTACTCACACCACACAATATTCTATACCCTAGAGATTAATGGCTCCTTAGCTTTTGCTTTAGCCAGAGTCAATACTTGGGGCTCTCTCTGCCATATATTGTACATAGCAGAACAAAGTTGCTAAGCAAATAATTTTATCTACAATGCAAGTAAGAAGCTATTTATAAGTATCAGAACATTCCTTTGTCTTAAAGATGTTCAGGATATTTTAAAGTAGTTAAATGTTACGATCACCCATCTTGATTGATGGATATTCCCCAATGAAGGTAACTCAAAACAGAGCTTCACAATTATGGCCTATAATCACTCAGATATCAATTTTTTTCTATTAGTTTGCAAGAAGCAATCCTACACCTTTAAGGACAATATCTGTAATACATGTAGTAATCACCCTATCTTATTTCTCCGATTATTTTCTTACCCGATATTTTTTTTCTTGTTCAAACTTTTCTTCAAACTTCCTGATTTTTCTCTTGAGACTTTGAAGATGTTTGGTAAGTTGCATTACTGTCTGCGGTTCTTTGCAGTCCTCACAATTACACCTGGAAGAACTTCTGGGCCTGCAAAAGTAGAAATAAAATCTCTGTTAATGCAACTAACACTTCTGACCTCCTGCCATGAAATCCGAAGTATAGCCACATAGAACCATCTCTAGTCTAAATCATATGTAAATTGTGTTAGAACTCCGGATGTTTCTCCTATAGGTAGACACAAAGTTAGGCTTTATGAAGTAAATATGTGAAAGATCTGGTTTTTCTTTAAAGGTGGCATAGTGTTTAGTGGGCAGCCCCCACACCTTTCCTACTTTACTTTGATTATTAAGTGTGGGATTCTGAAAAGGTCTCCATTGGCCTAACTTTTGAAAATCATTTTGAAAATCCCACCCTAACAGGCCAGATTTTGATACCTTTGTTCACACTTAATAATAGTACCTAATCCATGAGTAGTCCCACTGACTTCAATTACATTATTTGTGGAGTAAGGTATGATGCAATGTGAATAAGGGGAACAGAAAATGGCACTTCTTTTATATGAAGTGCATTTAGGGCCAATTTCAGGAAGATATCTATTTTCTGAATCAGACCAGAGGGCAGCCTATAATGATTTCTGTAGATTAGAATTAATTACTGGCACCAACAGGTAAAAATGTAGTACTGAAAATCAGAGCTGGTCACAATTCCAGTCCACAGGAAATTCTAACATTACAAAATTTATTTTTGTTCCAAATCAAAATGAAAACAATTTAAAAAAAATTTCCTATAGAACAAAAATTCAGAAAAAAAGTTGAGAGTAAATTGAAATACTTCATTTCAATAAAATTAAAATGTTTCATTCCAATTTTGACTTTTTTCTTATTTTATATTGCATTGTAATTTATAATATAATGAAAGAAAAATTCAAAACAAAATTAATTATTTTTTTTTATTTTAAACAGAATTTTGTCAAAATAAACATGTTCTCATAAACAGTTTAGATTTTGGGAAAATGGCATTTTCAGAAAGTTTTCAATCAGCTCCACTGAAAATGATTCTGACTAATTTCCATTCACCAAAAAAATGGGTTTGTTGGATAAAAAAAGTTATTTTTTTTAAAGTTTGTTTTATTTCGAGTTAAAATATTTGTAAGTATACTATTTTAACTTCGGACTTTAAAAAGTAGATATTCTTGTTTAAGAGTTAGTCACCATAAGTTGCCAAGAACTTGAAAAACGCACAAAATATTTCATTATTATAGTGCCTTCTATTCTACAGGAATTTAGCATTGCAATAGAGAGTCTATCCTTACTGGCAATAGACTTAATCATTGTGTAGGATTCCAGTCCACAGGAAATTCTAACATTACAAAATTTATTTTTGTTCCAAATCAAAATGAAAACAATTTTAAAATATTTCATGTGTGACTTTTTAGATTTGTGAATAAATAGGCTTGATTATTTGTATTTGCCTAAGCTTTATTTTTAAGATTTAAAGAAAACAGAGTTCCAGCATGAAATTAATTCTCAGAATTTCCAGAAAGGACTTACAAGGACTATTCAGATGTTTTGTGACACTGCCTTCCATTTCCAATGAATGACTCATGCAGTAATTCCATTGCAGTTGAACTTTTCTGAATTAGACCTTTAATAACCTTTTTTATCCTGTGTTCACTTTTCAGACTGATTATGAACTAACCTTTAAAAATGTCATTACTACACTATAATTAACTGAGATTTCAGCTAATGTTGTACTTTGTTCTCATTGGAAAATGTTAGGTCATATTTATGGTATTTCAAATTAATCATGCCAAATTATATTATATTATATTAAATTATGAAACATCCCTGTTTAGAGCAAATGACATGACCATATCTGAGAAATGTGAAGAGTCAAATGTTCTAGACTGTACAAACATAATAAAAATTAAAGTTAAAAATATATTTTCTTACATCATGAAAAGTTGAGCACTTGGTGGGGAAGGGGCCGACTCTGTGTCTAAATTAAATCTCTGGCTTTGACTAAAGATTGAGCAGCGTGGTGACAGAAGGGGATTATCTCCATCAGTAATATGATATAGTAGTCTACTGGTCCCTAAGGAGTGATGGTCTTCTGGGCCGTTGTCTGCGTCACTCTGCCAGACTCTATGGGCTGGTACAGGCTCTATAACGACAAGATCAAATCAATATGGGATTGAAGGTCTCTCATAAAACACTCTAATTCGTTAGCTATAGAGGTAAATAAGAATCTACATGAACAAATGTGTTCATGGAAGCAAAGTGTGATGCTTGAAAACTTTGCAATTAATACAATGAATAATGTATGGTATAGCAATGCAGCATACACTGGTAGAACATGGTACCAAATCAGAGCATAACAAAGGAGGATACATAGGTTACAGCAACTGGTATAACACTGTATTCTGAGTTCCACAATGGAATACAGATAGGTGTGTGTGTGTAAAAATAAACCATGAAGTTTTGTTAAAAGAAAGATGAGAAGTTTCTCAGAATAAAAGCATTTTCTCTGTTTTTATAGATCAGTTTTCTCTGAAATGCACTCTTTGCAGCAGAATATGAAGACAGATGTAAAATAAGACTCATTCCCTAATTTAAGGCTCAGTCCTTTGCTCAGGAGAAGGATAGGACACATCTGCAGAAGTAACACATTTAGGACCCTATCATGCAGTATATTGAGTGCTTCTAGACTGGTGACCCATATCCTGTAGAATTCTGCTCTTAATTCTCAGGGTAAGATGCCACTCTGCAGAAAATTAATTACTAACCTATTCAGACCAATATACATGAACAGAAAATTGAAACTGGTTGCGTAAACAGTAAAATGTAGGTGGTGCATTCTGTCTGCTGCCTTGGGGTGTTAGGTATATGGCATTATGCCAGCAATGTCCCCATGCACTAATGGCTGCATAGGCTCCTAAGGAGTGGACAGTGCCTAGTGTATGAGAGAGGGAATGCATAAGGAGCATTTTCAACAGTGAGCTTAATTAACCATTGGAGCAACTTATGCGGTGGATCCTCCATCACTTGAAGTCTTTAAATCAAGACTGGATGAATTTCTAAAAGATATTCTGTAGCTCAAACACAAGATCCAGCTCGAAGTAAGAAACACTAAGTGAAATTCTACAGCCTCTGTTAAGCAGGAAGTCAGACTAGATGATCATAATGGTCCCTTCAGGTCTTAAATCTGTCTATGAACATCATCTCCCTCCTTTTGCCCATTGGCCACAAGACTTGCGTAGTTCTAGTCCATAACTTGCCCTGAGTCTGCATTGAAAGGGTGAGACTCCCTGCTCCCTATTCCTCACCCTCAAGAGGCTTACACAAAATAGGCCGGAATTTTATCCTTAACTGGTATTTTTTCCCCTGGGGTGTGCTTTTAAGAGGATTCTGCTTCATGATGGCAAAATCCTGTACCAACATACAAAGCCCTGTTGAAAATATATGTACAAACAAGTTACAAAAGCCAGAATAGAATTCTCAATTCCAAAAGAGAGTGTTTTCTCTCAACTATCTGGGGAGAAATTTCCATCTATATTAATAACTAATGTATTATATTGTAACTAGGCAAAGTTAATTTTATTATGTTCTCTTTAAAATTTTATCTATATGCAAAAATGGAGTCGGCATCAATTATTTTTATATTTACTGTAGGTTCATACCATGAATTAGTTGTGTATCATACATACATTACAAGGGATTCCTTATATCATATATTTCTCAAAAACTTCAGCAGAAGAAATTGAACATTAATTTTCTCCCAGATCAGCAAGGAGATGTCAGTTAAGCAGCAATGTTAAGCAGAAAATGTTCCTTCACCTTTGCTTTTAATTAAAAATGAAATTTTAATCAATGATATTACAAAAATTCAGAAGACATACCTCTAACTCCTATTAATTTAGAGCACTAAATTGTGGATTTTCCCATGGTGAGGGTGTAGGACTTTCAGAGATAAAAAGGCCTTTTCCATTAAGATTTTGATGGAACTGTTATACTGTATTTTAATTATTATCTGCACAACAGATAATCACTGAGCTTGTTTAGCATTGGGAAAATAGTGGCTCCAAGCAGCCTCCCTCCTCGAAAGCAGAAAATTGGGCACCGACTTCAAAATAAATAGATTTAAATGATCTAAAATATTATTTTATCAGACATTGTCCAATTGTTTCTATGTTACAGGCAACACAACACCAAATGTTCCTAAATTAAAAAGATTACATTAAAAAGTTTATATATAGTGCTTATACTGTTAGCTAACAAGTGATGTTCTATAACTCTGAAATAGAGTATTTTGCTGTTTTTAACATCATTAAATGCATTTGTAATATTTTATTTTGCATTTTTATTTTACTTGTTTTCATTTTTAGGAGCAATATAAATAGTTCTGTTTGGAATATTAATCTATATATGAATAGAGTATTTGTTTACAGTGTACCACATTACTGATTCAGACACTTTGACATTAAAAAACATGGTAGAAGCAGGTTATAATGGTTGCAAAGTGATGTGCTAAATAATTAGAATTACGGTTGCCCGTGCAGCCAGGAATGCTGGAACAATTTTTATAGTGGGGGTGCTGAGGCCAACAATAAGCAGTAGCATCTTCCTGTGCAGACAAATTAAACAATATAGCCCAGGGGTAGGCAACCTATGGCACGCGTGCCAAAGGTGGCACGCGAGCTGATTTTCAGTGGCACTCACACTGCCCAGGTCCTGGCCTCTGGTCTGAGGGGCTCTGCATTTTAATTTAATTTTAAATGAAGTTTCTTAAACATTTTAAAAAACTTATTTACTTTGCATATAGCAATAGTTTAGTTATATATTAAAGACTTATAGAAAGAGACCTTTTAAAAACATTAAAATGCATTACTGGCACACGAAACCTTAAATTAGAGTGAATAAATGAAGACTTGGCATACCACTTCTGAAAGGTTGCCGACCCGTGATATAGCCAGTTCTCCCACTTCACTGAAGCCTGAGGAACTACTAGCTTGCTGGAGAGGAGAATTTGACCAATGAAGTAGAAATTATTAAGCAAAAAATTATTGGACAGAATTACAAACCAGGTACATTGGCCTTATTTGTCACAACTAGTTCTGGTCAGGAAATTTTTCAATGAAATAGATTGTCATCAGAAAGTGCTGATTAGTTGAAACTGAAACTTTTCACAGAAATATCTTGCCTTTGATAAAAGTTTCTTTGGGAAGGTTTCTCTTGTCCAGGATGGAATTTCTGGTCAAACGAGAGAGAAAGAGAGACCCACCCCAGAATAGGCAATAGCCCAGTGATTATGGCACTCCCACATCCCAGGAGAAAGCTCTAACAGCTCCAAGAGGACAGAGGGAGAGAGACCCACCCCAGCACAGCCAATACGCCCGGTGGTTAGGGCATTCACCTGAGATGAGGGAGTGCCCTAGTCACTTGGCTATTGGCTATTCTGAGGTGGAGCTTGGTCTCTCTCTCTCGCTCTTATTTGACCAGAAATTCCATCCTGGGCCATGAATCAGGTAGAGCAGGGACTTGAGCCTGGGTCTCCTGTCTTCCACATCCCAGAAGAGTGCCATAAGCACTGGGCTATTGACTATTCCCTCTCTCTGTGTGGGGGAGTTTTTTTTTGCAATTTTTTTTTTTTTGAAAAGTCTCGGTTTCATCCCAACGTAGACTGAACAATTTTGAAATCTTGAAATATTTTGCAGGACAGAAAAATAATTTTCTCCCCATTTGTACTCCCCCCACCCCCTTAAATAAATCCCCTGGAAAGAGGAACCAGTATGAACAGATTTATCAAAAGACATAAAAGCCATGCAGAGACTATGCATGTCCTGTGCTGACCCATAATTACACAATTTAGGAAAACAAGTAAAATAAAAATGCAAAATAAAATATTACATATGCATGTAATGATGTTAAAAACAGCAAAATACTCTATTCCAGAGTTACAGAACATCACTTGTTAGCTAACAGTGTAAGCACTATATAATCTTTTTAATGTATCTTAATATAAATGACCATTTTACATTTTGTGAACCCACCAAATATAGTGTAGGTTGGTGATTTACAATGAAATGTAAATAAAATGAAAAAGTTTACACTGTCTTTTATAACTTTCATGGTTATCAACTGACAAAAAAACGGGTTATAAGATACACACTATGGAAAAATACATGGAAAAAGATTTCCCCAGACCTATATTGTCCAGAATTTGTAAAGTATGTGAGAGATCCAAATCCTTTCTCCAGTGAAATATGCAGAAAGGAATTTTGAAGAAATGTAGGCTAGAACATTGTACCTGCCTAAGTTGGTGACTTGCACAAACAATTCACATGTGAAATAAATGGATTAACGAATGCTACATAGCAAAGGTAAGCAACAATGCTATCTTCTGTCAGTGAATCCCTTCACTGGTTTAAAAGGCATAATACAATTACTACATGAATCTAACCTACTTTTTTCCCCCCTCAAAAACAATACTGTGGTGTCCTCTGGAATGAACTGTATTAACTCCTTTTAAATTTCGCATACTTTTCAAGCTTTGAGAAACATAAGGAATCATTGTGGGGACAGGTGGAAATAGCATAATTAAAAGGAAGTGTTCTTATTCCGAAACCATATTAAGTACTGGGTTTTGCACTGTCAAAAAAAAAAAAAAAAAGGCATTGTTAAAATTTTGGCAGGTCCCTGAATACCATAAGGGCAGCAGAAAGATTTCCATATTTTGCACTCTGATTCTGGGGCTCTCGGTGCAGGCTGTTCACAAATCTGTACTTCTGCCAAATACAAGATGTGATGAAGTGGGAATTTTTTGTAATATTTTTATGAATCCTGAGTGTATCTTAGTTTCCCCTATATGTTGCATTGTTGCCCAGGGAAGGGGGCGGGGGAAGAAGACTGTCTGTTCTCTGGGCAAGCTAAGGTCATGTCTACACTATCACTTATGACAGCAAAACTTATGTTGCTCAGGGGTGTGAAAAAATAGACCTCTGTGTGACATAAGTTTCAATGGCATAAGTGTTAGTGTGCACAGCACTATGAGGTCAGACTGAGTGATGGACAAAGTTTGAACAATGGGGTTCATTACAGTTTGGCTGGGCACAAGGCAACCACAGCACTACTCATACCCCTAAGCCTAGATTAAACACACGAACTGGCCCTAAAAATACCCTGGGCTCCTAAATTGGACCTGTGATGGGATGTACCAGGCCCTTTGAGGCGCCCTGCTGGAGGTGTTGCGATCCTACCACACCCCACCCCAGAAAAGGAGCAGTAAAGGTGGGTCCTCTTGGCCTGGGAAGCATCCTATCAAAGCTCAGCAGGCTCAGATAAAAGGAGTTGCAGGGGCTGAGCAGTTCCTGGCAGAGACCAGAGGAGCAAGAAAGATGCTTCTTGCTGGAGCTCCAGGGAGAATCAGAAGATGGGTTCTGCTGACATTGGCATTCCACGAGGAAGAACTTCAGCCCTGAGGTAAAGGTGAAAAGGAAGGGGCTAAGTGGGAAGTGGCCCAGAGAATAGCAGCAGCAACTATTGCAGGAAGAAGCACGTGGCTGCTATTTATAGGGTCTCTGGGTCAGGACTTGGAGTACTGGGCAGGTAGAGGTCCCCCTACTGGCCATTGGCAGGGTGACCTAAGCCCCGAGAAGGGGATAAGGCTTGTTTAGAGGCCCAAGTGAAGGGTAGGACTTAAAGAGTCTCCAGAGAGAAAGCCTTTGGGGCATTGCTCTATACCAGGGCAGACAGAGACTTAAAGCTAGCCCAGAAGGGGCTGAGAACTGAGCCCAGAGGAATGGCTAAAGACATCACCAATGGCACAGGGACAAGCCTGGTTGGACTTTTTACCGTGGAAAGGGTTTGTGCGTTCATGCATATTGATTGTGTGTGACTTGGCTGGAGGGCTGAGCCACTGAAGACCCGCCCGACAAGGGCAACAGCCGTTAGAGGGCACCGTGAAGAGAGAGAGACAGAGAGAGTGCAGGTTTGCATCCACCTGGCAAGAGGCACTTACAAGCGGTGAGAGTGTCCCCCATCACAGGACCCAAGCACAATTTTAGATAGGGCCCATAAAACAGTCCAATGTCAACCATAGCCACGGTCCTAAACTCATGGCATCCTAGCACTAGCCCAAGTTCACAAGTTGGCCCCAATCTTAACAGTTTCAGGCCACAATCCTGGCATCAACTCTATACTCCAGCCTGGGCCCTCAAAAGGATCCCAGGCTTTAGCCTAGAACAATGAATGGGCCCAACATTTACCCTAGCCTTTTAACCTTAGTGAAAAATCAAAAGCTAAAACCATCCTTAACCCAAACCAGCAAACTGGCTCCAATCCTACATCTATCCTAATCCGACAAATTTGGTCTAATGTCAGCACTAAACCAGAGCTCATAATCTGACATTAAACCAAGGGTTAGTAACACATGCAAAACATGCAATATGCCTGATCAATGGGGACATCAAAACTACCATAGAAACAATTTCAAAACTGTGTTCTCACATGATGTTCTTAAACAGTTAAATAAAATAAAAATTATCCACATCTGTTACATGTGAAAAACTACATATATAGGTATAATATACATATGCATTCAAATATATACTGTGTCAGTGACTGAATTAGCATTTTTCGTAAAAGAAGTGTAAAACTTCTTATAGTTCAACCACTCACAGTTAGATACACACTTTGTTAGCTATGTAGCCACATACCCCTAAGTTATACGAAGTTATTAATAAATTATTTACATTCATTAATTTTATTTCCTCCTATTTTAATATGTTTGAATACATGATCATTGAAATTCATCATAGCCTCCTTATACAAAGACTGGTTCAAGAAGTTATGGATTCGTAAGTAAATTTGAACATGCTTGTCCCGCACAGTCTTCAGGGACTTATAGAATGAGAGTCACTAAACATTTTGGGATCCCTAGAAAAAATTGCATCCTAAGCATTACATTGTTTTGCCAGTATGCTCTTGTTAACCTTGGTTCATAAAAATGGTATTTCCTTTACTTTTATTAATTGGAATGTGAAATCAGAGAAGTGAAATCTATTATGTAATCATGTTTATATTACAAAATTATGCATTTTAAATTTTAAATATCACTATTTATTCACTGAAAAAAATGCAGATTTGGTCAGCCTGGAATGGTTTCTGAATTTGTACTGAGTTTTCTTGCAAACTGGGAGACCTAACTTCCCGCTCCTTCTCCACATAAGGCAGAAGGAGAAACAGAATTCAGGTCTTCCACATCCCTGGAGAGTACCTTCACCACTTTACTAAAGATTATAAGGGACTGCAGGTCCTTCTCTCCTCTCCCACACCATCTCCCTAGCCCAAGTGTTTTGGCAATCTAGTCCTCCTTGGCTTCTGGCAAAATGCCCCCAAATTGAAACATTTCAACACAACTCTACATTTTTTTCAACTTTTTGATTCACTGAAAATTTAAAAAAAATAATCATTTTTGGTTTGACCCAAAACATATTTTTTTCAATATTTCAAAATTCCCAATGAACTGAAATATCCATTATTTGCCCAGCACTAAAAATACCCTAAAGGCCAGATTCTGATATCAGTTATCCTGGTATAAATCCACCGACTTCATCCAAATTACATTGATATAATTGATAGCAGAATCTAGACCTCTGTGCTTACTGTGTTTCAACTGATTGAACTGATAAATTCCACCAGTAGTTTAAGAGAGAGAGAAAAAGGACCGGTGTTGTTTATGTTAAAATAACAAGTCAGTAAACAAAAACAGCCAAAAGCAGGTGCTACTGCAAAACAATGTATATCTAATGCATATGAATGCATAACCAAGCTTCCCCTAACGCACAGGTTGGAAACGACTGAATGGCAGATCATGCTCTATTTGGACTGTGTGAGAGAAATGCTACATCTTCCAGTATCCTGCTGTGTAAATGTAAATGAACAGATTAATGCTGTAAGTGTTATTTGAAGTGGGAGATTTTTAACAGTTTAAATACAGTCAGAATCAAATCAAAGGTAAAGGTTGCAGAGTCTTCCATTGAATATCAAGTGTTCTCTGATTATGAATTATGAAACTGCAGAAGCAAAATATTTGTGTTAAATTGGAAAAGGACAAAAAATTGACCTTGCCAATGAATGGAAGAGCCAATGCAGTTTTAGTGCAAACTACAAGACCTCTTTGCCCTGTGTAGTATATGCATAGTCTCCATTCTTGACTCAAATATACAGGTGAGAAACTAGGCTTGTTAGGAATTCCTACAGCTGTATTTGAAACCTGTTAAGGTGTTTTTCCACCTATGTTGCAGCAGCCAGAAAAAACACAAAAACCCAAACAACCTATTCCTAATCAATTCAGAAGCCAAAATGCTACACTTTCTTTTTGGCTACAGTATGTATCATCCTTTGCATTGCTTAGATTTTCAATGATTAGGGTTATGTGTAACTATTCCTTATTTTTTGCAGTACATCACCATCATTTGAGAATGTCTAAAGTAGAACAGCGTAAGTAATAAAAAGAATATAAAATAGATAATCGCATTTTACAGAAAATCCAAACAAACAGCTTCTGACATAAGCTTTTCTGAACTCACCTTTCTTTTATCCATAAAATTTACCTTGCAGAATTAGGATTAGGCCTCGTGTTACTGACCTATTTGCCTTAATGTTGACCATACACAATTTAAGTTTACATATCATTCCTCTGTGTGGTATGTTAGTCTTATTAACTATGACCTATTTTTCAGAAACAATGATTCCCCTTCTGCTTAAAATCATGATTCAGCCATCCCTGTGATTATAAACTATGAACAGACAGAAAATGATGCCAAGTGTTAGGGCCATTTATTTGGAGGAATTAGTTTCTGTGAATAGGGCTAAGAAAAGAAAAAGGAACACATCATAATATGCAAGGTGGACAAGGCAGATTCATGAATGATTAAAATCAACGTGCTGTAAAACTCACCTTCACTATCTCTCTGCTGATGCATTAAATTAAAATCAATAATAGGAGAAATGAAGTGACATTGCTCTGACAAAAAAAATTGCAAAACAGAATTACATGAAATGGCAGAATATCACACACACAATGCAGATGCAACACAGTAAAGAAATAAAGAACATAACTCTCTTGAAAGAAACATACAGCTCAAACTAAAAAAGAAGGAATCTGGACTCTTAAAATTGCCTGTAAAGCAAAATGCGGTACCTAGGAAAAGTAGAAGATTGCTGCAATTTATTTCTATCCTTACTAACACATCTTATCCCTTTGTTTACATTTTTAGCATTTGCAGAAGCTCACTGTGCTTCAGCCTTCACATTTCATCTGTGCTGTGTTCCATGGGGCTGCAAGTATTAGATTATATTGGAACATAAGACTACCTTGTAATTGCAAATGAGGACACATCATGACATAGCAGCTTACCTCCACAACTAGCCCCATCAGTTTGCACACTGGATTGAATTGATGAAGTGGCTGGAGGATCCTTGAAAGCCTGAGGAGTTTCTTCCTGGGTTGGCAAAAATGCAGAGCACAAGTCAGTTTCAAGGGCTTGTAGCTTTAACAAAGAATTGTGCAGGCAAAAGCAGAACATTGGGCTAGATAGAAAACAACAAAAATACAGTGACACGTCTTCAGTTCACTGAGCCCATTAGCAGTGCCTGCAGAAGGGGTGATCCACCAACAGCTCTTAAAGGGATGTGTAAGAGATCAAATTTGTATTATTCCATGTGTATCTTCATGTCCTCTGCTTATCTAAATCCTAACTTATATGGATTATTCAACACACGTGGGAATGGTGATTTCGTCAGCAAAAGACAATTTGTTCTAGGAAGCCAATCTGAGGTGGTGTCTGTTTTCTTGGTCTTGGAGCAATATGCTATGCAAGCATTTCATTCATTGTGCTGACATCAGGATCTGATGACATTATGCCCCTCCCAGTTTACCATTCATAAAAAAGCCCCTAAAAAACAAAACCTCTCTACAGCATATTGTGAAGTATACCGCAGTGAACAAAGAGTTACTGAGAGCTACACAGTCTTCCTCGGGATTCTTGGAAGAGGTTGTTTTTGATTTGTTCTTGTACAGATATTTTTTGTAGGGAGGTTGTTGCTGGTTCTATCAGGCTATCATATCATTTTCCATCAGCTGCAAAGACAAAATTAACAGATCTTTGTCGCTCACAGCAGACAAATTAATGAGGACAAGGCTGCTTATCTATACCAGTACCTTCAGCTACTGTTTCACGCTTGGTCCATTTTTCATTTTAATCTTCAATGCTGAGTGTAATATTCAGCTGTACAATCTGACACAAGCATCTTGCTGTGATGCAAATGCTCTGAAAGCCTAATCACAACCTGACTGGATTAAATGAGTCACTCCTGACGCTCTGTATGTTCAATTACCCTCCCTCAAGGGGAATACAGACAGCAATGGAAGATGCATGAAAATGCAGAGGGCTGTCTAAAAGCTCACATAGCTGAAACACATAAAACCAAGCCCCAGTGAAACAATAAGGCACTTGCTGACAAAATCAGCATTGCCCCAGAAATATTTGTCCTCATGCTTATGTAGCCTTAATTTTATATCCCTACTTATATCTGCTCAGGGTTATCAAGATGTAGATTCTTTCTGAACAGGGATGACCCAAACATCTATGCAAATTATAGCTTCCCCTGTGTACCATAATCAGTGATGTATCATGCAAATTCATAAGTCAATGCAATTTTTACTCTCTTGTGACATAGCCACTTTATAAACCCCAGGTCAGTAGAGTTTTCTGTCAAAGGTACATTTGGGCTGTGGGCAATAAAATAGAAATGTAAGGGAAGATTCCCAGCTCTGATCTCCTCCCTTTGTGGCATTCAGGCAGTGCAAGGGAGTGGAAAATGGCTCCTTGTTGAGTATATCCAGGGAAGGGGAAATCTCCAACAGGCACAGAACTGGCATAATCTGGGTCCAGGTCTCCCTTCCGCAGCCTCCGACTCAGTCTGTGTGTAAGCAGGGGATTTGTCCCACCATAGTAGGGAAATTTCTCTCTGTACACAGTACCCTGGCTGAACCAAGTGACGAAAGGATCCGAGTCCCCACCTGAATGCACTTCCCCCTGGTCCTGCCCATCTTTACTTTCCCTCCAGGTGCCAAGTGAATAGGACTCACATCATACAGCAAGGACTGAGCCCAGGGGTTCCTGGATATTTATCCATGGGCATCTATTGGCTGGGATGAGGGTGCCCCTACTCCAGGATATTACTAACTCACTGGTAACCCTTTAATCACTGCAATTCACTTAAACACTCACACACTCCATTTACACCAACACCATTTCTTGGGGATTAAACAACACTGCTCAGCATAAACATTGAGAGGAAGTGGCTTGGGTAAGATTCAATGCAGCAGTCTCTGAAGTGCAGTAAATTTCAGTTACAACAAATGTGCAAGTCCGGTATCTTCTTCCTGGACCTGGATGTGTTGCTGGATATACATGTCAGTGAGGACTAACACATTTTCATTCTTCTCTTGCAGGGTGTAGTACATTGCTAAGACTTCATTGGGGCTGTAACATTGATGCAAATTAAAGGAGCGCTGATACGAAGAAATATGTCCTTGGCTAGGGCATCTTGCTTGCATTGCTTAACCCAGGACTGGACATCACTAACCCTCATGGGCCAGTAATAACTTATCTCCAGGGTACTCCTATCTCTGAAATGCCTTCCGTGGTCATGGTTAGCCTCATCAACTTGCTTGCATAGTGATACCAGCACTACCAGTTGCCTCACCTCTTCTCCTTCTCTTGGGTCATATAAAACCTAGGTCAACAGTCCACGGTGAAACTTAAGCTGTTTCCACTGCTGGCTTAATTTCTTGGATTGTGGGTCCTTGATTCCAAATGTCCAGATAGATCTAGTTCTCTTCACAACTGCTGCTAGGACTAATCTGATGTTACCCTGCTGCTGCAGAACCTGAACTTCTTCCCAGGAGTACCCTGAAATCATTAGGTCATTCCTGAAAGGCAAAGGATTTCTCAGGTTCTGGCTCCTCCAGCCACAGGCATACCCACACAACATCTTCAAGGATTACTAGGAAATATTTTTCTAAGTCCTCACTCTCCTCTGGTTCTTCCATTAGGGACAGTCAATACAATAAGTCAGAATTGATATTTTGTTTCCCAGCTTGCAATGCACTTCAAAAATGCTCAAAAGCATCCAGGTTGGTGGTTGGCAGGTACTGGAAAGGATTGTGATCTGAAACCATCGTGAACATAGAGTATATTAAACTTTTTTGTGACAGCCCATTTAAGGGCAAGCAACTCCAGCTTAAAAGCACTGTAGTTCTTGTCATTTTTCTCTGAATGCCTTAACCTACAGTTTGTATACACAACCACACGTTCAGCCCCCCTTTCCTTTTGACTCAGTACCACATCTAGGCCATGGAGGATCTTATCTCTGGTCACTATGAAAGGCAGACTAAAGTCAGGATATGCAAGTTCAGCTGGTGTCATTAACTGTAGTCTTAGCTCATCGAAGTCTTCTTGACAAGGCAGCATCCCACACAAAGTGTAGTGCTTGGTCATTCCCCTTCTTTCAGCCCAGTTGGCCCACCAGCCAGGGCCGTAGCAACAAAGAACGTGGCCCCCTCCGAACATACGCCCGGGTGGGGCCCCTTACAATGCTGAAACTGGAATGCGGTATTTATTTTGCCACTTTTAGGGGCCCCCTTCCTTGCTGGGCCCCCTCCGGTCGGAGGGAACGGAGGGCACTCGCTACGCCTCTGCCACTAGCTTATGTAAAGGTGCAGCAATGTGTGGAAATTTGGGGATGAACTGTCTGTAGTAGAGGCAGACCAGTTTTTCCAATGTCTTGGTCTTCTCTTTTTCTACCTGGATGCCATCCGTCAACATCATATGGCCCAAGAATTTGACTTCCACTTGCAGAAGGCAATACTTGCTAGGTTTCAGTTTCAAGTCATGCTCCTTCAAATATGCGAAGATCAAATCCAGCTTTTCTATATGACTTTTGAAGTCTCTGAAGAACACAGTAATATCATCTATATATATCAACAAGGTGTCCAGAATGTAGTCTGCCAACACTCCCTCTGGTAGCCTCTGGAATGTAGCAGGCACGTTGCACAAGCCAAATGGTAATCATGTCCATTCAAACAGCCTGAAAGGAGTCGGTACTGCAGTCTTTTCCCTATCTTGTGCCTCCGTTGCTACATAAAAATAGCCCAAAGTCAGAGCAAGAGTTGAGAACACTCTTGCATTTCCCAACACATCTAATGATTTCTCCGCACAGAGCAGTGGGTAGATGTCCTTGCATGTCACTTCATTCAGTTTCCTGAAATCACAACCAAACCACTCTGCCATCCTTTTTGATCATGATTACTGCAGGCAATGCCCAGGCCCTGTGGCTTTCCTTAAGAACACCTTGGAATATCAGATTCTGGACATGCTTTTTAACCTCAAAACACTTGGGGAAATCTTCTCTGATGTTTCTGCTGTCATTGAGTTAGTGACCACCGTGTGTATATGCATAACCAGGGTGGTATAACCAAAGTCTTGGTCATTGTAGCACATTGAGCACTCACCGGCACGGCACCTCCTGCTGGTCAGTCTGGGAATTAGCTCCATCTCCAGAGCGCCTCATGCTGGCCAGTGTCTTGCCTGCCTCAGGCCTCATGTCCCTCCCAGTCCCCGGTGCTCCTTACTCCGGGGTTCTGCCCAACCAGGAGAACCCCCAATCCCTTATACCCACCTTGCCTCAGTGGCTACTGCCTGTTTTCATCTAGCCCCCACTCACTGGGGCAAACTGAAGTCTGTAATGGCCACTCATCATTGGCAAGGGGGTTGGATCAGCTGCTTCTGCCTAAGCCCAGGCTGCCCCTCTGCAGCCCCAGTACCTTCTTGGGCCTTTAACAAGGCCTCAGCCTTGGGAGTTGCCAGGCTGGAGCTCCCCAGCTCCTCTTGCCTTTCCTCAGCATCGCTCTGTTTCTGGTACCCTGTGTTCCCAGGCAGCTAGGTCCTTCCCACTTCAAAGCTGGAATGAGACTGATCCAGCTCCTCCCTGAGCCCTTATAACAGGGCCAGGTGTGGCCTGATTGGGGAGGCAGCCACAGCTGTGGCCACACCCAATCAGCTTTTAACCTTGTTTTCCAGGAGCGGGGTAACTGCCCTGCTACAGTCATCCTTAGAAAAGATTTCTGTTGCTTCTCTAGTGACACCCTCAATTCGGCCACCTGTGCTGGAGTCAGCCCTTGGGGCTCCTTAATTGGAACGGGCAGTTTCCTACCACGTCCTTCTCTAGCAGAGGCAACTTGTTCTCCTTTCTTGTCACCAACAGCTTATCTCCATTCCCTGCAAAGGTCACCTCCACTTAAGGGACCACTTCCTCAGGCCGATGTACCCCTGCAACTCTGGTTTGAAGATACAACTCCACAGCCTACACACTTGAGTTTAGAAGTCTCACTGGTATTCTTCCTTTGATGGCATTAGCCAGTACATTAGCTATCCGATACCCAATAGGTAGGTTTGCCCCAGACATAGGATCTACAAGTACTTGATCTTCTCATTTCAGGGAGGAATGACCACTTCTGTCTTCTGGCCACTTTAAGATATCAGATCCGCCCAGCTGGATCCAGGGAATCATGCTGTCTCTCCACTCAAGCAAGTACTCTATTAGGCGCAGCATTTTTCTGAGAGTGCTCATGATGGTTCATTCCCCCCTGGTTCCTTATCTTCAATAATGATGTTCATCACTAGAATTTCTGGGACTCCATCTCTGGGACTTCCTTCAGAGATTGTGGCTTTCAGGATGAAGATGCATTTTCTTGGCAGTGTCTGACCCATGTACTCTATGTCTGCTTTGAGGCATCCCAGCACTGGGATTGCCAGTCCATTAGCTGACATTAGACATGTGTTGTGCATAATTGGCTCCTTATCCTTCAAATATTTTCAAAAATGTGACTCAGTATTGATAGTGACTTCTGAGCCAGTGTCTAATAAACAGCTGGTCTTCACCCCTGCTATAAGTACTTCAAATATTAAGCACCCAGTAATAAGTGCTTGCAAGATCAAGACATTAATTCAGAATTAATCACTTAAATTTCATCAGTATTCATTCAAAATTATATATTTTATATGATTTCTATGGTCTGAAATAGTAGACACAGCTCTTCCTGTGCCACTTCCATGAGGTGTTAGGGCTACTGGATCTGCATAAATGCAGCCCACTTATTATTTATATTATCCTATCACCTAAGAGCCCCAGTCGTGACCAGAACCCCATTGTGCTAGGTGCTGTACACACAGAACTAAAAGACCATCCATTCCCTGAAGAGCTTACAATCTAAATAGACAGACACACGGTGGGGGTAGGGGCAAGCAGAGTGAACAATGTGATGTTGGCAAACGTCATGTTAGTTTCATATTTTTTCCTTTAGGTGGGCATGTTAGGAGGGGCTAAACTAATTGGAAAGGAAAGGAAAGGAAAGGAAGGAGGGGGAGTCATTGAAAGAAAGAGGGGGTGAGGGCACAGGGCAAGGGAGAAGAGGGTAAGAGGCAGGTGTGGGCTGATGCTGAGGTTGAAAAGACTGTGAGGAAGAGGCGTGTTAGAGAAAACAGCCAATCAGCACATGGTAGAGAAAGCCCAGTCAAAACCATATAAATTTCTTTAAACATCTGAAGTTCCTTGCTTTGGCTGTTTCTGCCCCTACCAGTTGGCATTTCTGGCTGCTGCCTCTTTGCAGCTTTCTCCCAAGTCCATGTGACAGGTGGAAAGGGAAGTAACAGGTCCTAGTGCTCCCAGAGTGAATGTATGTGGGGTCTCCCATGCACAGTTCTGGGTTCCAGGGTGCCAGGAGGAGGAGTTGTCCCAGCTGGGCCCCACCCATTCTACCCACCCCTCCAGTACTGCAGTCCCTGCTTTAGCTGTTTCTGGTCCTACCTGCAGTTGTCTCTATATCTCTCTCCAAAGCCTCATCAGCCTATGTGGCACCAGAGTGGAGAGCCTTTCTGCAGCGCATAGGAGATACACCTTGTGTGATCACCCCCTGTGCTGCCCTCTGTTGAATTTTAAGTGGTGGTGGGGAGAGTATTTTGCTGGCCCTCCACACCAGGGCTGCTGAATTTCACCCCCACTGAATAATATTTGGAAACAACAAGGTGGCTAGTTAATCACTGCCAGTCAATATAAAAAAAACCCCTTTTTAAAAACCATCTGTTACTAGCTGACTTGGTAAGTGATTCTGCCGTAGGGCCCTCTCCAACTGAAAACAGACACAACCAATGGTGTGGATCATGAGTTTTAGCGGGCAATAGCCTTTCTTTAGTGGCCATGGTGGCTTAGTTAGGTGTTCCACATGTGTCAATTAGCTAGTAAGAGTTTTTGAGAGGCTGTGGGCCTGATTCTCCACTCCCTCAAACTTCATGCTCTCAGTTACACAGGTGCAAAGTGAATGGAAAATTATACCAAATCACAATGGTAGTGTTTTGCCATTTGTACAAGTGTAAAAGACTGCACAAAGTGCAGGCTAGTGGAGGGTCTGATCCTATCACTGAATTTCCCCTTGTGCTTCTCCCTGATGACAAAGGCATACAAGCGAGACCTATTTAGTGTCTCTAACTTGCCTAATACTGATGTGGAGGGCAGAGGCAAATATGGTTGGTCATGGGAATGCAAACAACTAATTCCCATATCAAGGGGAAATTATACTCCTTAATTTAGAATCGTCCTATTAATTATTTTTCAAAATTACCCATAGCACTTATGGTAAGTGCCAATATAAAAGCAGTCACACAGACTACAATGCCTAACATTGTATTTTAGAAATGCTTATGCTGTAATTTACCAGCTGGTTTGCATTCAGATGCTATAAATTATATTTTTCACCATCTGTGGAAGGTGGGTGGATGGCGGATTTTCACTGACTGTGGAAAGGCTAAAAATAATTAACCACAAATACACTTATATAATTTTCTGAATATGTCCTGGATAACAACTTGTTACATGGATATCGGCATATATAATTCTGATTTTAACAGAATGCTGCAGAGACTGAAATATCCAATTAACCTATCTGACCTTACCAAACTGAGCGCTCTGCTTGATCTAGTGTGCTAAAAATAGCAGCAATAATTTTGCAGCACAGGTGGCAGCAGTTAGCTGCCTGAGTACAAGCCTGCCTGACCACCTGGGTCTGAGCCCAGGTGGCTAGCCCATGCCACTGCCCATACTACAATGCCCACACTGCTATTTTAGCATGCTAACTTGAGCAGAACTAGCAAGGGTCTTTTTACCTTGGCTGGGATGCACGGTAGCAGCTGCAGTGTAGATATACCCTTTGATAAAGCGGTAATGAAAAGGTGCTCAAGTATGTAAACACACCAAAACAGGACAAACAAATTCTAGTGAAATAAATGGTAACATTTATTTCTGCTCCAGGACTCCACCAATATCAATAGGCAGTCTTCCTCCTCCAGGATATGCCATCAGGTAGTGCTCTGATCATGACACAGAAATTTTGACACAGCTTTTTTCTGCACCAGCCACAAATAAGCCAGTATCGCCCAATGACCTGTTGGCACAGCAGCTTTGGCTACTGCTGATCCAGTTTTGGCTCCCTTGGGACTGGCCCTGACCCTGGGAAAACTTAGCTAAGGAAAAATTATAGCATAACCTTGATATAGTGAGTGTCTCAATATTTTATCTGGACTAAGTGTAAGAGTTTAGAATGTCCAAATCCTTATCTTTCTGTTAGCAAGGCCCCAGAAAGAAAACAGACTCTCGATCTGTCCTAACTGAATGGACTGGATTTTTCTTGAGAGAAGTGTATGTAGCTCTTTTATGCATCAAAGCTCACTTGTCTCAGGGCAGGACAGTCTCCTGGGTCAAAAAGGAGCTGCAGCCTTGGAAGAGGTATACTAGGCCAGCCCCTGACATTCTGCTCACACTTCTACAGGTCACTATCCTAGAGATATGGGTGTATCCTCAAATGCAACATTCAGATATGGCGTCCTCGTCCTGAGCCCAGCTTCCAAGCCTTCACTCCTTTCCTTTTCTCTCCCAGTGTGAAAAGTGGCCACTGCTAGCCAATAAGTCCCGATGGGTGGACCTCATGTGCCAAAAAGAACATTTTATTTCTACCTATAAATTTACAACCTCCACCAAAATGGACGTTCCCCCCAGTTGTCTTACCATTAAAGAGTGGACTAGCTTTAGAGTTGTAGAACACATTCAAAAAGCTACAGAAATCATTGAGGATTCAGAAGTAGAAGCTGAGACATCAACATTTGTATTGATTAGAGACTAACATGATATCATGGACAAGGAGGCATAGCTCGTTAGTTAAAATTCTCTTTTTCACTAACCCTTAGGAAAACAGCCAGTTCCTAGAGAACCGACTATTTGCCAGGTTTTTGTCTAGGCCAGTGGTTCTCAAACTAGGGCCATCGGTTGTTCAGGGAAAGCCCTTGACAGGACGGGCCGGTTTGTTTACCTGCTGCATCCGCAGGTTCGGCCGATTGCAGTTCCCAGTGGCCACGGTTTGCTGCTCCAGGCCAATGGGAGCTGCAGGAAGTGGCGCGGGCTGAGGGGACCGCGGCCACTGGGAGCTGCGATCGGCTGAACCTGCAGACACGGCTGGTAAACAAACCGGCCCAGCCCGCCGGGGAATTTCCCTGAATAAGTGGCAGCCCTAGTTTGAGAACCACTGGTCTAGGCTACTAAGAGAAGGAGGTTGGTCAGAGAAGCAAACAAAAAATTATACAGCTATAAAGAAAAGTTAAGTCACAAAGTGTGCTCCCCAACTTTAATAGTGTTTTGGTAAGATTATAAACTGAGAGTCACCTCCATTTAAGACAATTAAGCTACACAGATTTACACCAGCTGAGGCTCTAGCTCCTAATACTTGGGACCTGATTCTGACCTCATACAGTTCTGTGCTAGTGCAACACCACTATTTGCAACTATACAGTTCTCATACAGTTCTATTTCAGTGCAACTATTCCTGATTTACTTCTATGTCAATGAAATAAGAATCTGGCTCCATATAGTTTGACATGAATTTCTAACATAAGCTTCCTTGAAAGAACACATGGCAACATTTAAAGTTATGCATTTTTAAACTTTCTTAAAGTCAGAATAAGAATATTTAAGAGAAAATCTGCATGAATATAGATCTTTACTTTAAACATCTTTTGGAAAGCTCACTGTATGGTCACCTTAATAAGAGTTTGTGCTTTACCAGTTTGAGAAAGGGGTAATTAATATCCTCTGTAAGGCACAGTTTATTCAACCTTTAGCATCCTTTCAAAGCAATTAACAATTCAAAAGAATGGGGTGAGCGCTAATTAATTCCATTTCAGTGTCACAAGAAAAAAGTAAAAGCTTCATTAATCCAGATCAAAGAAAAAATTCTTGACTACTTGTATTAATCTGAAAATAGATTATTACAGTTCATAACTTTAAAAAACGAGAAAATTTTCAGACTGCAGTAAGGTGACAGAAAATAGAAATGATACATGATGGCATTTCTAGGTAGTAATTTCCTTTCTATGTGGAACCTACTGACAATGATCAAACACAACAAGACCTGCTCTCTGATTATATCATGGTATGGAGGAACTGTGAGGTTGCAGAAGGTCTACAGTGACACAAAAGTCACTTATCCTAGTATGACATGTCTATTTACATCTTAGTTTCCCCTCTTAACCCATTTCTAAAAATGTGCTCAAAGCCTCTAGCTCCAGGTACAAACTACCAAAACTCTTCTATATATTCTTTAGTTAAAATGCCAATTAAAAAATAAATCACCCTTGACTTTCCCCACTCCAAAAAAATCCTACCACCACCAAAGACTCCATTACAGTTTCCCTCAAACTGCCAGTTCAGGAGAAGTCTACGAAAATACTATGTACTATGGCCTAGTTCAGGAAACTCAGGTTCAGTTCTTCCCCATACCTTTGGGGAGCAAATTCAACAGTCCCCCATTGAGAACATCCTTCCCCTAACATCCGGTTGAACAGATGTACGAACTGTCCACTTGACCATCCCAGATGATCCAAACCGCTGGGTTGGACAATGGCAGACAGGCTGCAACTGGGACACACATCCCAAACCATAAAGAGTTTGATGGATCAGTATTAACCCCTTAAATTACACACAGCCTCAAACACTGCTGTGAAGGAGGCAGACAGCCGGCTTCTCCTCTGCTACAGAGACCACAAAGCCATGCTCCCCTGAGAACTTTCTGGACCATAAATATTTTTATAAGCTACAGAAATTCTCACTGTGAGGAATTATCGTATTTCACAGAGCAGATCACTTTCATCTAGATTGGACTCTCGGGATACTAAGAACAAGAACAGAACTGAAAAAACACCACCATCACAACACAACTTGGCCTATTCACACATGTACAGTCATGGAAGACTAGAGAAACCACCTATGTCTCTGGATCCCTGCCCTCTGAACCTGGGAAAATAAAGTAGAGAGGTATTGTTTTTTGAAGAGCGAGCTCTACCAACCGCCCTAATATCCACCATTATTATTAAGTTAGTCTGAAGCCCTGTGAACCTCATTGTTACTGGATACCTAGATAGCTCTAGAGCCACAAAGCAGCCAGTCAGGCAAATTTAAAGTTGCAGGAAAAGACACAGGAAAAAGAGGAGAAGAGAGGTGGAAATTGCTGGGAAAGAGCATGAACCCTTCATCTGGTCTGTCCTTTCTCAGTTTAGAAGGCAAATGGGGAGAATGGAAAATAACCAAAACCTCCAATTGGTATTCTCTGGACAGGGGTGTCTCAGGCCTCCCTATCACATACTGATTACTCCCATAATCCCCCAAAGGCCATTCTCTGCCCCTCCCCAAGTATACAGCCTGTGCGGGAGGTAAGGGTTTCCCTTGCATCTGGATTATTTTTAAATATCAGATTTGTGTTTAATTACTGATGGACTTTTCAGATTTGTAAAATTGTCTGGGGCAAAAAGCATGATAAGCTTACTCTTTCAACCTTGAAAATCCTTTAAAGTAATTAATATAGAAAAGAACTGCATTACTATTAACTTGTTTGATTTCTGTACTGCAAGAAAATTAAAATGGCATTAGAACACTATAACCTCCCCGCCCTTTATTAATCTGAAATCACAGTTCCAGCTAAAAATAAACTAGAATGTTTTCAATACATATTCTCGGCAAAGAACAATAGAGAGCTGCAGTATCTGTTTTGGCAGTTTGTGTGTCTTAAGGCTTATGACATTTTAAGTGCAGAATTTCCTTTATGTGGAACAAACCAGCAGTAATAAGATACATAAAGATCTGCACTGTGCTTGTATAATGCCATGGGTGAGCTGTGAGGAGGCAGAATGCCTTCAGTGACCCAAGGAATTAATTTATCTTGTATGACACATGCCCCACTTGAGTTTTCATTAGCCCTGAAATATATTTTAGAGAAGTCTAATTTAATTTTACTCTGATTATGTTACCCTGGACCATCCCTTTATCATTACCAGTAAACATGAACCATATTAACAGTTTATTTTAATTGCTTTTATTTATTATCTTTACAGCATGTTTATCAGAACATTTGAGGTATGTTCTGCATGAATTTTAAATTCTGTTATTTTAATTGTGGAAGTTTCACTGGTTTCTGCAGCTGAGCTGTCAGAAGAACTAACAATTTATTGAGGTAAATTTCTCATGCACTTTACATCCTGGCACCAGACTACCACAGGACATTTCCACATGCCTCTCTTCCTATGGTTGGACATGGATGGTGTCTTCTTATTTATATTATAATTTTTAATATTGATCTGAGCTATGGTGACATCAGCACACAGAAAAGGACTCAGAGTAATGAACTGATTACACGTGAATTCCCTTAAAAGGACAGATGGTGGTTTTCTATTAATACGTGTCAAGGCATGGATGTTCTCTGGCTCATTGTGGTAACAATCTTCTTCCATGGCCTAACAGTGACCTCTTCCCCTCGTCTTCCTCCCCTTTTTTGGTCTCTGTTGCCTTATTCTACACCTTATAAAATACAGTCTCTTGTTCAGAATGTTGCAGAGTGTAACAGGCCTTTACACTAGTATGAGATCTCCTTCATTTGTGAAGCTGCATTGTAAGGTTACCCATATTCTAGGCCAATTGCACATCCTGTATTTTGGCTTCCAATACGTTGACTCAATTGTTGGAGTTTGGCATAAGACTGCCCATTGTTTGATACACAGTATGAGCTTGCTATCACACAAAGAGCTTCTCTGTGTTGTATTCTTTGATATCCAAGTTAAAACTAACTATTATTTCAGCAGTCACAAATATGTGCAATTCCTTTTGTTTTCATTTCTTCCTTCTCTCTCCCACAATCTGCTCCTCTGATCACTGGATAAATGCACCTCATGCATCAATCTTTTTTCATCTTGCCTTGTGGCATTTCCTGACTATTTTGTCCCCTCCCACAGCTACTTCTTCAGTACTTAATATAGCCTTACTTTTTAAACAAAATGGAAGTGCTGTTCCAATGCATTTCAGCTGTGATGTGAGACCAAACAAAACTATAGCAACTTAAGAGCTCTCTCAGTATTGCTAACACCAATCACTTAGAAATCATGATTCAGACACTAGGAATCATAAGATTGGCTTAAAATCATGAGATTTTGAAAAAATTGGGGTTCTTTTTATTTGCCTTCTGGTTTTTGAGTCCTTAGGATACCCCCTTGGGTGACATTTTCAAATGTTTCTTTGCCAACATGAAAGCTAGAAACTTACTTTTTTTAAAAATGAAAGCCAAAATTCTTATGTAATAACATGATTCCAGGAGCAAGGGTTTTATGTTAAATGTCAAATATAGTGTGAGTTTAGCAACTCTGCATTTCTGCAGTTAAAGTTTTGGTTAAACTTACCTCATTTAAATTCTGCAGTTGTTCAGCAGGTTCCTTTGGTGAAAGAAATGCGCACTGATCTATTCTACAATAGAAAAATAGAAAAATTCCATTGAACACCCCATTTTCCTCTATAGCAAATATTTCAGACTTTGTAGATCTGAATTTACATTATAGCAATTATGCTGTTGTTTCTGTGATAAGATCATACAATACTGTATTGAAAAGAAATAAAATTCCATATGAAATTTACCTCTGGATTCTGTATAACTTATTTAAATACACAATGAAGGGAAATATTGTTCAGAGTAATAGTGATTTTATTTGGAATCACTTTTGATGCATTTATACCACATATGCAGTCCTAAAAACTATCACAGTTATTAATTGGGAGGAAAAAAACAAAAAAACTCTAAAAATTTGGGATCATTCCTTCAAAGAATGGGTGCACAATAGGGACCCTGTCTGGTGACCAAACTATGAGCAACAAGCAGCGAACCACTTATGGATATGCTTAACTTTAAACATGATTAGCCCTCTTTATTTCAATGGGACTACTCACATGCTTAAAGTTAGGCCAACGTTTAAGTATTTTGCTGGATCACAGCCATAAAAGATAAATCTTTCCAGACTAACTTGATTATTATTAGGGCTGCCAAGCAATTTAAAAAATTAATCGCAATTAATCGCGTGATTAATCACACTGTTAAACAATAATAGAATACCATTTATTTAAATATTTTGGATGTTTTCTACCGTTTCAAATATATTGATTTCAATTACAACACAGAATACAAAGTGTACACTGCTCACTTTATATTTATTTTTTATTTCAAGTACTTGCACTGTAAAAAAACAAAAGAAATAGTATTTTTCAAATCATCTAATACAAGTACTGTAGTGTAATCTCCTTATCATGAAAATTGAACTTACAAATATAGAATTATGTACAAAAATAACTGCATTAAAAAAAAAATGCAAAGCTTTAGAGCCTGCAAGTCCACACAGTCCTACTTCTTGTTCAGCCAATTGCTCAGACAAAAAAGTCTGTTTACATTTGCAGGAGATAATGCTGCCCACTTCTTGTTTACAATGTCACCTGAAAATGAGAACAGATATTTACGTGCCAGATGCGCTAAAGATTCGTATGTCCCTTCAAGGTTCAACCACCACTGCAGGGAACATGCGCCCATGCTGATGACGGGTTCTGCTCAATAACAATCCAAAACAGTGCTCATTTTCATTATCTGAGTCAGATGCCACTAGCAAAAGGTTGATTTTTTTTTTTTTTTTGGTGGTGGTTTGGGTTCTTTAGTTTCCTCATCAGAGTGTTGCTCTTTTAAGACTTTTGAAAGTATGCTCCACACCTCGTCCCTCTCAGATTTTGGAAGGCGCTTCAGATTCTTAAACCTTGGGTTGAGTGCTGTAGCTATCTTTCAAAATCTCACATGGGTACCTTCTTTGCGTTTTGTGAAATCTGCAGTGAAAGTGTTCTTAAAATGAACATGTGCTGGGTCATCATCCGAGACTGCTATAACGTGAAATTTATGGCAGAATGCAGGTAAAACAGAGCAGGGACCATACAATTCTCCGGCAAGGAGTTCAGTCACAAATTTAATTAACACATTTTTTTTTAATGAGCGTCATCAGCATGGAAGCATGTCCTCTGGAATGGTGGCCAAAGCATGAAGGGGCATACAAATGTTTAGCATATCTGGCATGTAAATATCTTTTGACTCTGGCTACAAAAATGCTATGCAAATGCCTATTCTCACTTTCTGGTGACATTGTAAATAAGAAGAGGGCAGTATTAAGTCCTGTAAATGTAAACAAACTTGTTTGTCTTAGTGATTGGCTGAACAAGAAGTAGGACTCAGTGGACTTGTAGGCTCTGAAGTTTTACATTTTGTTTTTGAGTGGAGTTATGTAACAAAAAAATTACATTTGTAAGTTGCACTTTCAGGACAAAGAGATTGCACCACAGTACTTGTATGAGGTAAATTGAAAAATATTATTTCTTTTGTTTATCTTTCACAGTGCAAATATTTGTAATCGAGAATAATATACACTTTGATTTCAATTACATCACAGAAAAACATCAAAAATATTTAATAAATTTCAATTGATATTCTATTGTTTAACAGTGCAATTAAAACTGTGATTAATCGTGATTAATTTTTTTGAGTTAATCACATGAGTTAACTGTGATTAAGCAAAGGCTTTAATTATTATTATTTCTTTTTTAAAGAATGACAGAATCAGGCCCTGATCCTGCAAACATTTCTGGATGTGCTTAATTTTAAGCACTTCAGTAATCCCTGAAATTGACTGTACTCAGAGGGTATGTCTACACTGCAATTAAAAATCTGCAGCTGGCCCATGCCAGTTGACTTGGGCTCATGGGGCTCAAGTTAAGGGGCTGTTTAATTGCAGTGTAGAGGTTCGGGCTTGGGCTGCAACCTGGGCTCTGAGACCCGATGAGGTCGGAGGGTCACAGAGCCCACGCTGCAGCCCAAGCTGGAACATCTACACCACAATTAAACAGCCCCTTAGCCTAAGCCCCGTGAGCCTGAATCAGGTGTCAAATTGCAGTGTAGACGTACCCAGAGAGCTTCATGGCCCTTCAGCTATGGAAGTTCTCAGGGCTCCATCCTCTCCTTCATCCTGTTCAACTTCTATGGGAAGCTGGTAGGGGAGACTGCTGAATTGTAGTTCATGCTGTCCCACAACATGCAGCTCTAAACCTCCTTCACATTAAGTGAAAACAGCACCATCTCCGAACAGTCTATAGGCATGGCCAAGATCAATAACTGGGTGAAGGGCAGCTGTCAAGGAGTAAGTACCAAAGAGGAAGAATTAACACTGGTCTACAATTTTTGAGAAATCGTCTGCTTCAGAGATAAAATGTGCTATTTATTATGTATTTTGATGTGCTGAATTCAAATATGACAATTAAAACAACTGATTGGCTACTGTTTCTAAGATATTTATGTTTTTACATTTTATGTGTATGTATATAGTGTAGATAGTAGAGTTTTAATCATAAATTGTAAACCTAGGTCTTTTCATGTGTTTATGGTTGCTTTACATGATAATATTTCACCTGTCCTGTTTATATAACACTTTAAAAATCAGCAAAAGGGTTATATAAATAAAATTTGTTATGAAACAAAAGGCAAAAAACTATTATGTACATAGTTTAGTCCTATTCAGTGTCTACTCGGTGCTTCTTGGTTTGTCTCTTGTATTCATTAAATGGAGCATCTCTTGTCACTGTCCAACAATAGTCTGCAAGCATTGATAGGCTCCATTTGCCCTGATAGCGTTTCTCCATTGTTGCAATGTCCTGGTGAAATCGTTCGCCATGCTCGTCGCTCACTGCTCCGCAGTTGGGTGGAAAAAAATCTAGATGAGAGTGCAAAAAATGTATCTTTAGTGACATGTTGCAACCAAGGCTTTTGTATCCCTTGAGGAGGTTTTCCATCAACAACCTGTAGTTGTCTGCCTTGTTGTTTCTGAGGCCTGGTCTACACTAGGCGTTTATGTCGAAGTTAGCGCCGTTACATCGAATTAACCCTGCACCCGTCCACACCGCGAAGGTATTTAGTTCGACATAGAGGTCTCTTTAATTCGACTTCTGTACTCCTCCCCGACGAGGGGAGTAGCGCTAAATTCGACATGGCCATGTCGAATTAGGCTAGGTGTGGATGGAAATCGACGCTAATAGCTCCAGGAGCTATCCCACAGTGCACCACTCTGTTGACGCTCTGGACAGCAGTAAGAGCTCGGATGTTCTGAACTGCCACACAGGAAAAGCCCCGGGAAAATTTGAATTTGAATTCCTTTTCCTGTCTGGCCAGTTTGAATCTCATTTCCTGTCTGGACATCGTGGCGAGCTCAGCAGCACTGGCAACGATGCAGAGCTCTCCAGCACTGATGGCAGTGCAATCTCAGAATAGAAAGAGGGCCCCAGCATGGACTGATCGGGAAGTCTTGGATCTCATCGCTGTGTGGGGCGATGAGTCCGTGCTTTCCGAGCTGCGATCCAAAAGACGGAATGCAAAGATCTATGAGAAGATCTCTAAAGACATGGCAGAGAGAGGATACAGCCGGGATGTAACGCAGTGCCGCGTGAAAATCAAGGAGCTGAGGCAAGGCTACCAGAAGACCAAAGAGGCAAACGGACGCTCCGGATCCCATCCCCAGACATCCCGTTTCTACGAGGCACTGCATTCCATCCTCGGTGCGGCCGCCACCACTACCCCACCACTGACTGTGGACTCTGAGGATGGGATAGTGTCCACGCCGGATCCTCGGACATGTTAGCGGACGGGGAAGATGAGGAAGGAGATGAGGAGGACGAGGCAGTCGACAGCGCTCACAACGCTGATTTCCCCGACAGCCAGGATCTCTTCATCACCCTTACAGAGATCCCCTACCAACCCTCCCCAGCCGTTACCCCGGACACAGAATCTGGTGAAGGATCATCCAGTAAGTGTTGTAAACATCTAAACATTTATTTGTAACAGAACATGAATATTAACAATTTAAAAAATGGGTTTCTCATGATTAGTTTGATTAACTTTACGGTTCAGTCATGGGCAGTGCAACTATTGAAAAAAAATCTAGCAATGTCCGGTTTTGCATGATTGTCCTGCCCAAGCCGCTCTACTGTTTAGTCCCTGCTACTGCAGCTACAGTAAGATGCGGTCTATATGTCCGGGGATGGAGCAGAAATCCTCCTGGGACATCTCAAGGAAGCTCTCCTGCAGGTAATTTGAAATCCGCTGCATTAGGTTCTTGGGGAGAGCGGCCTTATTGGGTCCTCCGTAGTAGGACACGTTGCCGCGCCACGAGACTAGCAAGTACTCCGGAATCATTGCTTGGCACAGCATGGCGGCATACGGCCCTGGTCTTTGGAGGCTTTCCCGGAGCATTCTCTGTCTGTCGCTCTCAGAGATCCTCATGAGGGTGATGTCGCTCATGATGACCTGCTTTGAATGAGGTAGGGGAATGTTAGTGTTGGGACTGCTTTACCGTTCCTTTACAGAACTGTAACCGCTGGTTTGCAGCCACGCGGTGGAGGCGGGAGAGGGGCAGCCGAAAGGGATCGTTCCCGGGGACAGCCGCGAGGGTGTGGCACAGGAGCAGACTTCCTGCTTGCCGGATTGCTGGCAGCAGGGACCGACATTGATTTCAATGTGAAATGAGGCCATTGCTAATATTAAAGTTTTAAGCTGCCACGAATCTACGGCTTACCATGTCTGCGTGCAAGAGCAATTCCGTTGTCCTGACACGGTTCTCAAATGTGCTCTGCAAAACCCCAGACACTGAATGCGAAGGCCGAGAATTCGACCTTGTGCTGAGTGCGCATGTGATAGGTGCTGTGCATGGTCCTGTTCACAGAGAAAGACTATGTTCTTTGTTCACAACTACATTTATCTTTCTGAGGAATTCACTCCCTTTTTCCCATTCCCACAGCCCCATCTGCGACTGTCTCACAACCTAGCCTGTCATCACACTCCCAGAGGCTAGGGAGGATTAGGCATAAGAAGAAGAGGACACGGGAGGACATGTTCTCAGAGCTTATAGCCTGCTCCAGAGCCCAGGCAGCACAGCAGACCCAGTGGCGGGAGAACTTGACCCGAATGCACCAAGCCAACATGGATCGGGAGGAGAGGTGGCGTCAGGAAGACCAGCAGGCGACTCAAACACTGCTTGGACTACTGAGGGAGCAAACGGACACGCTCCGGCGCCTTGTGGATGTTCTGCAGGAACGGAGGCAGGAGGACAGAGCCCCGCTGCAGTCCATCTCTAACCGCCCTCCCCCGCCACCAAGTCCCATACTCCCCTCACCCAAAGTGCACAGAAGGAGAGGCGGCAGAGTCCCTGCTAACTCTCACTTCACCCCTGCAGAGAGCTCGAGCAGCAGAAGGCTCTCATTCCCCAAAGTTTGACAAGTTCTTTCCTTCCCGCCTGACACAAGCCCCCGTCCAAGTTTCACTTCCCAGTTCCATGTGTAGTTGATAATAAAAAATATGTTTCTGTTAACTACTGTTTCCATCATGTTCTTTTGGAGGAGGGGGGAAAGGGGGTTGGTAATTGGACAGGACAGTCACCTTTGGCAGGGTACATAGTCGGGGGCAGGCACAGCAGCAGGGCACATACATAGTGCAGTGATGCAGTGACTACTTACCCTGGTTAGTCTGGGAGGTTGTTTTCATGTTATGTGGTGGGGGGTGGGTTGCTCTGTGACTTTGTGGCAGGGGAGGGCAGTTAGAGATCTTAAGCGGCGGTCCTTAGGCAGGATCACAGAGCCACACAGCAGGGGATCTGTAACCGTCCTCCCCCTGCCACAAAGTCACATAGACCCCCCATACACACAGTCCCTATCAGGAGGGGTGACAGGCTCCGTTGAAACAACCATCCCACCGCAGCGGAGCCTGTCAGTCCTTGAGTTTAGAAGCTGCATTCGCGCGACTACACTACACCCGCTCCGCACCACAGTCTGCGTCCCAGTTTTAAAAAATTCCCGCGAAAACAGTATTAAAGAAAACGGTGTGCTTTAACAAAGTAGAACTATTTTTATTTTGAAACGTGTGTTGGAAGTGGGGTGAAGGGGGTATGTAACTGGATAGGATAGTCAACATGAACTGGGTAAAGAAACGGGGGCAGGTTCGGCTTCTCTGTACACAAACTTTAAAGTCACAGGTTACCCTGCTCACTCAGGAACTTTGCTTTCAAAGCCTCCCGGATGCACAGCGCTTCCCGCTGGTCTCTTCTAATCGCCCGGCTGTCTGGCTGTGAGTAATCAGCAGCCAGGCTATTTTCCTCAACCTCCCACCCCGCCATAAAGGTCTCCCCCTTGCTCTCACAGAGATTGTGGAGCACACAGCAAGCTGCTATAACAATGGGGATATTGGTTTCGCTGAGATCACAGCGAGTCAGCAAGCTTCTCCATCTCCCCTTGAGACGTCCAAAAGCACACTCCACCACCATTCTGCACTTGCTCAGCCGGTAGTTGAAGAGTTCTTTTTCAGTGTCCAGGGCACCTGTATAGGGCTTCATGAGCCAGGGCATTAGCGGGTAGGCTGGGTCCCCGAGGATGACTATAGGCATCTGCACATCCCCAACAGTTATTTTGTGGTCCGGGAAGTAAATACCTTGCTGCAGCCGTCTAAACAGACCAGAGTTCCTGAAAACACGAGCGTCATGAACCTTGCCCGGCCATCCCACGTAGATGTTGGTAAAACGTCCCCTGTGGTCCACCAGTGCTTGCAGCACCATGGAAAAGTAGCCCTTTCTGTTAATGTACTGGCTGGCCTGGTGTTCCGGTGCCAGGATAGGGATGTGAGTTCCATCTATGGCCCCACCGCAGTTTGGGAATCCCATCGCTGCGAAGCCATCTATGATCGCCTCCAAGTTTCCCAGGGTCACTACCTTTGGCAGCAGTACATCAACGATTGCCTTGGCTACTTGCATCACAACAACCCCCACGGTAGATTTGCCCACCCCAAACTGGTTCGCGACTGACCGGTAGCTGTCTGGCGTTGCAAGCTTCCAGAGGGCTATGGCCACTCGCTTCTGGACAGTCAGGGCTGCTCGCATCCGGGTGTCATTGCGCTTCAGGGCAGGGGACAGCAACTCACAAAGTTCAAGGAAAGTTCCCTTCCGCATGCGGAAGTTTCGCAGCCACTGTGATTCATCCCAGACCTGCAGCACTATGCGGTCCCACCACTCAGTGCTTGTTTCCCGTGCCCAGAATCGCCGTTTCACAGCATCAACATGACCCATTGCCACCGTGATGTCCTCGGCGCTGGGTCCCCTGCTTTCTGAGAGGTCTGTGCTACTCTCAGACTTCAGGCCATCACCGCGTTGACGTAGCCTCCTCGCCTGACTTTTCTGCATCTGCCTCAGGGCAACCTGTATGATAAGCTGCGAGGCATTGAGAGCGGCCACAACTGCAGCGATGGTTGCAGCGGGCTCCATGCTCACAGTGCTGTGGCGTCCGCACTGTCAATGACTGGAAAAGTGCGCGAAATGATTTCCCGCCGGCGCTTTCAGGGAGGGAGGGAGGGCGGGAGTGATGGACGGATGACGACAGTTACCCAAAAGCACCCTGGCCCCTTTTTTTTTTACCCAGAAGGCATTTGCGGCTCCACCCAGAATTCCAATGGGCGGCGGGGACTCCGGGAACTGTGGGATAGCTGCCCTCAGTGCACCGCTTCCAATGTCGACGCTTTCCCCGTTAGTGTGGACTCACAAAGTCGAATTACTGTCCTTAGTGTGGACACACACGTTCGACTTTGCAATATCGATTCCAAAAATTCGATTTAAGTAAAATCGAACTACTCTCGTAGTGTAGACAAGGCCTGAGAAAATTTATTGCCACTAACTGGAAGGCTTTCCATGCCGTCTTTTCCTTGCCACGCAGTGCATGGTCAAATGCATCATCTCGAAGAAGTTCACGAATCTGAGGACCAACAAAGACACCTTCCTTTATCTTAGCTTCACTTAACCTTGGAAATTTTCTACAGAGGTACTTGAAAGCTGCTTGTGTTTTGTCAATGGCCTTGACAAAGTTCTTCATCAGACCCAGCTTGATGTGTAAGGGTGGTAACAAAATCTTCCTTGATTCAACAAATGGTGGATGCTGAACACTTTTCCTCCCAGGCTCCAATGACTGTCGGAGTGGCCAATCTTTCTTGATGTAGTGGGAATCTCTTGCACGACTATCCCATTCACAGAGAAAACAGCAGTACTTTGTGTATCTAGTCTGCGGACCAAGCAAGAGAGCAACAACCTTCAAATCGCCACAAAGCTGCCACTGATGTTGGTCATAGTTTATGCACCTCAAAAGTTGTTTCATGTTGTCATAGGTTTCCTTTATATGGACTGCATGACCAACTGGAATTGATGGCAAAACATTGCCATTATGCAGTAAAACAGCTTAAGGACTCATCTTCAATGAATCAATGAACAGTCTCCACTCATCTGGATCGTGAACGATGTTAGGGCTGCCATCACACCATCGATGTTGTTGCAGGCTACAAGATCACCTTCCATGAAGAAGAATGGGACAAGATCCTTTTGACGGTCATGGAACATGGAAACCCTAACATCACCTGCCAGGAGATTCCACTGCTGTAGTCTGGAGCCCAACAGTTCTGCCTTACTCTTGGGTAGTTCCAAATCCCTGACAAGGTCATTCAGTTCACCTTGTGTTATGAGGTGTGGTTCAGAGGAGGAGGATGGGAGAAAATGTGGGTCCTGTGACATTGATGGTTCAAGACCAGAAGTTTCATCCTCTTCCTCTTCCTCGTCTGACTCAAGTGAGAATGATTCTGGTGCATCAGGAACCGGCAGTCCTTCTCCGTGGGGTACTGGGCGTATAGCTGATGGAATGTTTGGATAATGCACAGTCCACTTTTTCTTCTTTGACACACCTTTCCCAACTGGAGGCACTATGCAGAAGTAACAATTGCTGGTATGATCTGTTGGCTCTCTCCAAATCATTGGCACTGCAAAAGGCATAGATTTCCTTTTCCTGTTCAACCACTGGCGAAGATTTGTTGCACAAGTGTTGCAGCATCTGTGTGGGGCCCACCTCTTGTCCTGATCTCCAATTTTGCAGCCAAAATAAAGGTGATAGGCTTTCTTAACCATAGTGGTTATACTGCGCTTTTGTGATGCAAAAGTCACTTCACCACAAACATAGCAGAAGTTATCTGCACTGTTCACACAAGTACGAGGCATCTCTGCTCACTTTGGCAAAACAGAAATGTGTCCCTTTGCAAAATCAAACACTGACAAATAAGAGAACACGACATGTATGATTTCTAGAGCTGATATAGGGCAATTTGTTCAGCAGAGTGATGTAAGCTTCGTTATGATTGAATCATCCATGACTTCTAGCAATAACATGATGCAATTCATATCATGTATGACGCAATACCAGCTTCAGATTGCATCATTCATTGTTTTGCCTAAAAAGCAAGTACTGTCCAAACCCAGTCATAGATTTATTCCTAGATCCAGTCAAAGATGTATTTTAGTCATTTCTGGTTTAAATTGAGATCCCTTCCCTTTATAACTCACTTATCCTCCGCCATTCCCAAGTCAAGGGTCGTATATACTGACCCAATAGCATATCTTGAAAACTAGAGCCAATCAACAATTTTAAGCATCATTTTCGTTCTCAGTGACCCAGAATTAGTAAAGTTTGACTACATTTATTTCAGAAGCATTTTGGCTGTAGAGCAGTGTTGTTTAGTGTGATATAGTATCTATGGATATAAGTAGGCATAATGAGATGAAACAAAGAATAGGAAAATGTAGGCTGAATAACAGGTATCCTGTTAATAAAGTATCCTGATGGTGAGACAGATTTGGCTATGGAATACTCTCCCAAGGAAAGTGAAGAAGCCCCAATGCTTGGAACTTTTAGAACTAGACTGGATAAAACATTAGTACATGTAGTCTAAGGAGCAATTGTGCATTAGCAGGAAGAAAGAGATGGCCTGGAAGTCGTAAAGGGTCTCTCTCATCTCTAACTTGTATGACTCTAAATATCTGTAGTATATAGATTCTTGTAGAAATTTCAACCCGGTAGATAAATTGGGCAAGTTAACCAATGGTACAAGTAAGCACCACTTCCTGGACATCTGTGGAGCAGTACCCCCAAAAGACAAATTAATTTGGCCTATTGACTTAATGTTGCACTTGTGAATTCAACAAGCTACTATCATACTAATTACCCCTTTGCTTCCATAGTTCAAAAAGAAAAAAAGCATGAGAGGTACTGGTGTGGACTTCTATAAAGTTTGTAACAAACCCCGATGCCAACTCTGTCCACATATCTATTCAAGTGACATCATCATAGGACCTAATCACATCAGCCATACCATCAGGGGCTCGTTCACCTGCACATCTACCAATGTGATATATGCCATCATGTGCCAGCAATGCCCCTCTGCCATGTACATTGGCCAAACCGGACAGTCTCTACGCAAAAGAATTAATGGACACAAATCTGACATCAGGAATCAAAATACTCAAAAACCAGTGGGAGAACACTTTAACCTGTCTGGTCATTCAGTGACAGACCTGCGGGTGGCTATATTACAACAGAAAAACTTCAAAAACAGACTCCAATGAGAGACTGCTGAGCTAGAATTGATATGCAAACTAGACACAATCAACTCTGGTTTGAATAAGGACTGGGAATGGCTGAGCCATTACAAACATTGAATCTATCTCCCCTTGTAAGTATTCTCACACTTCTTATCAAACTGTCTGTACTGGGCTAGCTTGATTATCACTTCAAAAGTTTTTTTCTCTTAATTAATTGGCTTCTCAGAGTTGGTAAGACAACTCCCACCTGTTTATGCTCTCTGTATGTGTGTATATATATCTCCTCAATATATGTTCCATTCTATATGCATCCGAAGAAGTGGGCTGTAGTCCACAAAAGCTTATGCTCTAATAAATTTGTTAGTCTCTAAGGTGCTACCAGTACTCCTGTTCTTCTTTTTATAAAGTTTGTAGTGGCTCTGTGTTGGATGACCTGCATAGCTCACTCATGGCTCCACCTCTAATGAGCCCCATGGTTATTTTAAGCTCAGGGGGGAGTGGGAACTGACTTTACAGTACCCTTAAATCATCATCTGTCAGTCTCAGTTGGTATTATTGTCTGCATTTTAGGTGTGTGATTGTCTTGCATTCCACTGTTTGTATTGTACAAAATAATACTGGAGTTAATACTCTCTCACAGCTGTGTTCCTCACACACACTAGACGTTTCCTGAAGTTACCCTAGCCAGCAAAATATTTTTTCCACTCTGTGAAGGCCATTTACGTTAATGGTAGTTACATGTGCATGTTGAGCTAAAAACACCCCATAGTCCCTTTTTACAATTAAGCTCAATAGCTCTGCTAGGTAAATGCAAATTGAATGATGGTAACCTGGCAACAGAGTACATATAATTTAATAACTTAGAGCCTGTTCCTGCTCTCATTTAAATCAGTTACAAAACAACCACTATCCTTAAAAGCAGCAGGATGAAACCCTTATTTTCCACCTGAGCTGATATATTAAAATTGCTTTAAGCTCGAACAGAAATTTTAAATAATTGCGGACAACTCTGCCTTCCCCATAATCTGGGTCATAAAAAATAAGAAAAATGTAATTCTCTGTGTCATTGCTACTTTTCATATTTTATAAAGAGGCAGAGTAAATATTTGGAGGGCTTGACTGGTGATCTCACTTACACGTCACAGGAGGATAACTCCACTGATTTCAGCAGAGATACTCCTGGCTTACCATGATGTAGATGACATAAGGCCCATATGGAATATCTTCAAAGTTTGTGGACATGACAAAAAAAAAAAAAAGGATAAACACATCAAAATAAATACAGCTCCTACCAGCAGCAGGGTGGAGTCAATTTGCAACAGCTCTGAGCAGTTGTTTAACAACAAGACCAGAAGAGGTGAATTACAGATCATGCATGAAGTTATTCTTAATGTCATATTTTGAAAAAAAAAATCAGACTTTTAATTGTAGATGCTGTAAACACTGTAGAAATTTGAAAAATTGCATAATGACTTGTCAAGGCTGCTTCCCCATTCTGAACTTTAGGGTACAAATGTGGGGGCCTGCATGGAAACTTCTAAGCTTAACTACCAGCTTAGATCTGGTCCGCTGCCACCACTCCCAAATGTGCTAATTCCCTTCCCTGGGTAGCCTTGAGAGACTCTTCACCAATTCCCTGGTGAATACAGATCCAAACCTCTTGGATCTTAAAACAAGGAGAAATTAACCATCCCCCCTCCTACCTCCCACCAACTCCTGGTGGATCAAGATCCAACCCCCTTGGATCTAAAAACAAGGAAAAATCAATCAGGTTCTTAAAAAAAAGGCTTTTAATCAAAGAAAAAGGTAAAAATCATCTCTGTAAAATCAGGATGGAAACTAACTTTACAGGGTAATCAAACTTAAAGAGTCCAGAGGAATCCCCTCTAGCCTTAGGTTCAAAGTTACAGCAAACAGAAATAAACACTCTAGCAAAAAGGTACATTTACAAGTTGAGAAAACAAAGATAAAAACTAACACACCTTGCCTGGCTGTTTACTTACAAGTTGGAAATATGAGAGACTTGTTCAGAAAGATTTGGAGAGCCTGGATTGATGTCTGGTCCCTCTCAGTCCCAAGAGCGAACAACCCCCAAAACAAAGAGCACAAACAAAAGCCTTCCCCCACCAAGATTTGAAAGTATCTTGTCCCCTTATTGGTCCTTTGGGTCAGATGCCAGCCAGGTTACCTGAGCTTCTTAACCCTTTACAGGTAAAAGGATTTTGGAGTCTCTGGCCAGGAGGGATTTTATAGTACTGTACACAGGAGGGCTGTTACCCTTCCCTTTATAGTTATGACACGACTAATGAAGCAAATTCTCTGGATTGATGGATTAAAAAAATACATAGAAACGTAGAATATTAGGGTTGGAAGAGACCTCAGGAGGTCATCTAGTCCAATCCCCTGCTCAAAGCAGGACCAACACCCACTAAATAATCCCAGCCAGGGCTTTGTCAAGCTGGGCATTAATCTCTAAGGATGGAGATTCCACCACCTCCCTAGGTAACCCATTCCAGTGCTTCACCACCCTCCTAGTGAAATAGTGTTTCCTAATATCCAACCTAGACCTCCTCCACTTCAACTTGAGTCCATTGCTCCTTGTTCAGTCATCTGCCACTACCAAACAGCTGAGCTCCATCCTCTTTGGAACTCCCCTTCAGGTAGTTGAGGGCTGCTATCAAATCTCCCCTCATTCTTCTCTTCTGTAGACTAAATAACCCCAGTTCCCTCAGCCTCTCCTCATAAGTCATGTGCCCCAACCCCCAATCATTTTCATTGTCCTCCACTGGACTCTCTTCAATTTGTCCATATTCCTTCATCTGCACTCAAATATTATACTTGATATTACTTCTTTAAGGGCCCACTGCAGCTTCCGATTAGTCTTTGTGCGTTCCCTAAAACAGTTTGCTTGTGTACATTTCTAGTGTGCAAGCAGCCCAGCCAGTGTAGTAGTGGCTACTTTGTAAACTGCAGTGGCATAGGTAGACCCTATTCACATTCTACCCATCATTACACACCCACTACCTTCTGAGAAGAGAGGCATCTTTGGCTGGAGAGGAAACATTTCATGGTCAAAGTGGTAATGATCCACAAGTTACAGCCCCAAACTGCTCGAGTAAGTCACATCTTTTAAATATATGGCAAGCCTGGAGTTTTCCAAGGGTTTTTTCCGTTCTTTAGGATAAGAAGAACCGTAGATCCATAAGGAGTGAAATATTATTTAGCTTGAAAAAGAGGGTGTAATAAACAAAGGAAGAACAAACTGCCATCTCATATACCTCTACCCCGATATAATGCTGTTCTCGGGAGCCAAAAAATCTTACCGTGTTATAGGTGAAACCGTGTTATATCGAACTTGCTTTGATCCGCCGGAGTGTGCGGCCCCGCCCGCCTGGAGCACCACATTACCGTGTTATATCTGAATTCGTGTTATATCGGGTCATGTTATATTGGGGTAGAGGTGTATTTGAGTAATGCAGCACATAACTCTACAATTGCTCTCCATTTTTTAAAACATTGCCAATCACATTTAATATGTGAAGAATATTTTTAAGAGCACATTTTTCGGATTGTACATCAGTGCTCACACAACAGCTATCCCATCCTTTTTGTTAAGGAGAGGTAATCCCCTAATCCCAACGTTTACTGCTAGGGAGGGTTTATACATTTTATCTCCCAAAGATGCAGATTGCACTGTACAGTAATCCAAATCCAATTATTTGTGGCTGGTAGAATAGTATTCAGTGTAAATACTAACAACAGTATTAGAAATTCAATTTTAATGGGGGTGCACCAGTTTCCTCAAGGCAGTTGGTGTTTAATATTTTAAAGTGACTTTAATGCTCATGAAATATTCTCGACAGACAGCTCTGAAGACTGAGCAGATATGCAAAGGCTACAACAGGATAGTACTTGGCCATCACCCTAATCATTTCTCTAAGCTCTAATTTAGAACGCTCTCTTCAAACCTGTTCACCAGACCACCTCTCTCGCTGCATTCAAATACCGCCTAAAACTCACCCTCTGCTGTCTTGCCTATGAGAAATGAGTGGGAGGAAAGGACCCAGTAAAGGAACAGACACCAACAAGATGTGTACATGGTCTAACAGGTGATCTTATTGTCACCCCATCATCCCTCTCCCATTCCTCCTATGCTTATCTGTATATGTACCTCACTTGTTGTATCATGATGAATTTAGATTTCTCTACTGAGCATGGACTGAGTCCAAACTTTCAAATCTGGATGGCTCTTTAATCCATATTTAGGCATCTAAATAAAAATGGCCTATTTTTGAGAGGTGTTGAGCATCTGCAACCCACTGACTAGTAGTATATGTAAAGAAAAAAACAAACACTTACAATTCAGAACTATTTAGACTTTTTAACTCCACTCAAAATGAAAACAATTGATACAACATAAAGAAGAAACTCATCAAACAAAAGGAACAGTTAGTGGCACAGCCATACTAGACAGCACAAGACACCATCAACTCTTGTTCCATACTGTGCTTGTAAACAGGACCGGCTCTAACTTTTTTGCCGCCCCAAGCAGCAAAAAAAAGCATCGCCCCGCCGTAATACACACACACCCCAGGTGCCGCCCCCCCCCCCCCAACCCCCCCCCCCCCCCCGGGGCCCCCCCCCCCCCCCCCCCCCCCACCGAGCGCCGTACTGCTGAACCCCCCCTGCGCGGAGCGCTGCGGAACACCCCCCACTGAGCGCCGCGCTGCGGAACACCCCCACCCCCTGCGGACTGCAGTTTATTCCAGAGCTTACCCACCCTGACAGTTACCCTGTTTCCCCGAAAATAAGACAGTGTCTTATATTAATTTTTGCTCCCAAAGATGCGCTAGGTCTTATTTTCAGGGGATGTCTTATTTTTCAGAAATGAAAAATGCCTTATTATCGGTGGATGCCTTATTATCGGGGAGGTCTTATTATCGGGGGGATGCCTTATATTACAACGAGAGGCAAAACTGTAAGTAGGCCTTATTTTCGGAGGATGTCTTATTTTCGGGGAAACAGGGTAGGAAGTTTTTCCTAATGTCCAACCTAAACCTCTCTTGCTGCAATTTAAGCCCATTGCTTCTTGCCCTATCCTCAGAGGTTAAGAAAAACAATTTTTCTTCCTCCTCCTTGTAACAACTTTTTACATAGTTGAAAACTGTTGTCATGTCTCTTCTCAGTCTTCTCTTCTCCAGACTAAACAAACCCAATTTTTTCAATCTTCCTTCATAGGTCATGTTTTCTAAACCTTTAATCATTTTTATTTCTCTTCTCTGGACTGTCTTCAATTTGTCCACATCCTTCCTGAAATGTGGTGCCCAGAACTGGACACAATACTCCAGCTGAGGCCTAATCATTGCGGAGTAGAGCAGAAGAATTACTTCTCGCGACTTGCTTACAACACTCCTGCTAATACATCCCAGAAGGATGTTTGCTTTTTTTGCAACAGCGTTACACTGTTGACTCATATTTAGCTTGTGGTCCACTATGAACCCCGGATCCCTTTCCACAGTATTCCTTCCTAGACAGTCATTTCCTGTTTTGTATGTGTGCAACTGATTGTTCCTTCCTAAGTGGAGTACTTTTCATTTGTCCTTATTGAATTTCATCCTATTTACTTCAAACCATTTCTCCAGTTTTCCAGCTCATTTTGAATTTTAACCCTATCCTCCAAAGCACTTACAACCCCTCCAAGCTTGGTATTGTCCACAAACTTTATAAGTGTACTCTCTATGCCATTATCTAAATCATTGATGAAGATAGTGAACAGAACCAGACCCTGAACTGACCCCACTCATTATGCCCTTCCAGCATGACTGTGAACCACTGATAACATTCTCCATTCTGGCAGGAATCCTCTTGAATTTTGACTAAAGAATGAGTAAATAATGCTGGAAAGGGGATATCTCCTAGTTTGGTGTTTATTACATGCAGCTCATTTTTATGAGGCAGAGTTTGCAATGTGTTTCAATTAGTTATTTATAAATTTGATGTCAGTTTTTTTATATTTTCAGTCAGATTGTTTAGGTTGACAACTCTGTACTAGCAAAGGTATTACACCTCTTTTCTGCTAATAATGATAATGATGATAATGCAATGATGAACATACTGCAAGCAGAAAGCACCAGGTATTTTCAGATGAGCAGGGATTATACCTACATCAAATACCCAACCTATCTGCAGACACTTGGAATTGCCTCTTCCTCTCACCATAGATAAATGAATGTCCTAAAAGAAAGACTCAAAAAGGAAATTTAATTCTGGCAATTTTGTCTCTGACAATCTAATCCACAGCAGTGGATTTTAGAGAACTGCAATGTAATTTATAATTGATTCCCTCAAAGCAATGAAATATAATCCAACAATATTTTCCCTGACTCACGATGCTATTATATCTATAACATCAGTCAATCATCAGGCCAGACCATTGTTCCTTACCATGACTTGTTTATAGCATTCATGATGGGTAGTGTCATTGATTTTTAAGCCCGCTTGTGCTACGTGACCATATTATTTATATAACATCATAGATATGCATTCTGCTTAACAAAACAGATGAAGACTCAGAGTGAGATTCTCACCCCGGCTCTGCCCCTTTACATTTCCTAAAAGAGTCAGAGCAGTGTAGAGGGGCCCTCAAAGCCCCAGGACCTGCTGGGGAGGATTTCCCAGTAGGAGCCAAAGAAAGCATGCATAAGGCTGCCTTCTCTGAGGATCCTCTCACAAGCCCTATCATCGTGAGTGTGCTGGGGATGGGACTGGGGGAAGGAAGGGTATATCAGGCTAAGACCACATTGTACAGTGCTGTGGCAATTCCAGGCAGCACTACAGGAGATTCTAGGGAGGCTGCCGTAGCTTGGACAGGACCCCAGGGCTATCTAAATTATACTGGAGGCCTCTCCAGCTCCTGGTGCAGTCCATGATTGCAGAGCTGCAAAGGTAGCTAAAAGCCACCTCCAAGGGTTGCTCAGAGGTGCAGCACAGATCTCACCCCTAGTCCTTTCCCCAAACAGTTTATAAACTAAGGCTCATGGTCTTGCAACTGTGAACATGCAAGTGTAAGTGTCCTCCTGGGTGAGTCCTATTGCACGATCAAGGATTAATTTAATGCAAAAATTAAGAGACAACAAACACTGGGGAGTGGAGGAAGGATGAGGGTAAAGGCCATAAGATAACGGAGTCATTTGGATAAGAAGTGCACATATCACAATGTTTACATAGCTTTATGTAAAACAAGATTTTTGAGAAAGGATTTAGTAGAGGACAGTAGACAGGTAGGGTTGCCAGATGTCCTGTTTTCTACCGGAATGCCTGGTCAAAAAAGGACACTGGGAGCTCCGGTCAGCACTGCTAACTGGGCCGTTAAAAGTCTGGTTGACGGCGCAGCAGTGCTAAGGCAGGCTCCCTGCCTGCTGTGGCCTCCGCATGGCTCCCGGAAGCAGCAGCATGTCCTCCATCGGGCTTCTACATGTAGGGGCAGCCAGGGGGCTCCACACACTGCCCCCGCCCCAGGCGACAGCTCCGTAGCTCCCATTGGCCGAGAACCATGGTCAATGGGGGCTGCGGGGGTGGCACCTGCGGACGGGGCAGTTCATAGAGCTGCCTGGCCATGACTCCATGTAGGAACTGGATGGAGGACATGCCGCTGCTTCCGGGAGCTGCCTGAGGTAAGCACTGCCCGGAGCCTAAACCCCTGACCCCCTCCCACAGACCTGGATCCCCTTCCTGCCCTCTGAACCCCTTGAGCCCAGCCCAGAACACCCTCCTGCACATCAAACCCCTCATCCCCAGCCCCACCCCAGAGCCTGCGCCCCCAGCTGGAGCCCTCACACACACACCCGCACTCCAAACCCCTGCTCCATCCCGGACCCCCCTCCCACACCCTGAACCCCTCATTTCTGGCCCCATCCCAGAACCTATATCCCTAGCCCAGAGCCCCAGAATACCTTCCGCACCCCAACTCCCTGGCTCAGCCCGGAGCTCCCTCCCATACTCCAAACCCCTCAGCTCCACCCCCAGTCTGGAGCCTCCGCCTGCACCTCAAACCCCTCATCCCCGGCCCCACCACAGAGCCCGCACCCCCAGTCAGTGCCCTCACCCTCTCCTGCACCCCAACCCCCTGTCTCCGCCCGGTGAAAATGAGCGAGTGAATGAGGGTGAGGAGAGTGAGCAACAGAGGGTGGGGGGATGAAGTGAAAGGAGCAGGGCCTCAGAGGGGGGGCTTGGAGGAGAGGAGGGGCAGGGCAGGGGCAGGGCAAGGATGTTCTGTTTTGTGCAAGTAAAAAATTGGCAACCCTATAGACAGGTGAAGAAAGGGGATTACCAGGCATAGGAAACTGCATGAAAGAAGGAACAAAAGCAGGTAAGAGAAGGACAGAAAAGGAATACAGAGATGAGAAGCTTGGGCTAAGAGTAGAGGATGAGGAGAAGGAAAGGAAACAAATGCATAGACATAGCAAGTAATTAAGCTCTGGAGAGGAGATAACAGTGATCTGAGTCATAAAAGAGGGAGAGTGGTCACAACTAGCGAGGCAGATCTAGGAGCTGTCAATGTAAGGATATTGGTTAAAGTTTACAAACAGGTATGGATGTCAAAGGACAGCGTCTGGAGGAAGAAGTGGAGAATGCCAGTGACAGACCTCAGAAGAAGACCTTGAAAGTAACAGGAAGAAGGAGGAGGAAATTGTTCCACTGAGCAAGATACTGAAGGAGCAATTAGCGATAGGGAAAGTACCAGGAAAGCAGAGTCCTTAAAGCCTTATTGTACTATCTGGATTAATTTATCTGATCATTTGTGGAAAATGCATTCATACGTGCTTTAACCAAAGAAGTCCCAGAGCATATGCAACTGGAATAGAGAAGCCATCTAAAGCACAACAGAGACTGAAGACCTTATGAGAACTTGCAATAGGATCAACACAGTTAAGAGGGTTGTTGGGGAACAGTAGTTTCCAAGAGTGAGTGAAGTTTAATATGGATCAGGTAGAAAGAGTTGAAGGGAAGGGCTTTATGAGGGGTAGCTGAACTGAATTTCATTAAAAATGTTGAGGTTTGCCCAATCCCATTGACCTGGGAAAAATAGTATGTGACCATGCAATCAAAGACCATATCATAATGCATATGCCACACTCCTATTTCCTCCTGCAGGGTCATATCCCTCTCTGCTCCTGTCCCATTCCCCTTCTGCTTCTTCCCCATACTTGTCCTTCTCCCCCTAACCCCACCCCACTCTTCACCCTGTTGCATTTTAGTCAGGCAGCTTCCTCCTCCAAACTGCCTGGGTGCCAGCATAGGGAGCACTGAGAGCACAGGAGAGAGAGTATCCCTACTCCTAGTTCTGGTGCCCAGTACCACAGCGGACTTGGCTACCAGAATGAGCAATTACGGGAAAAGTCCTACTCAGCCCTTGGCTAGATTATACTCTGTGAACTCTGAAAGGATGGAGCAGGCTCAGTGGAAACAGCATGTTCAGAGAATTTTGTTACCCGCCTCTAACAAATCTTTATTGTACATGTACAGACAGTGGTTTTCAGAGATTTATAATTCAGCAAAGTTGGATGGATTTTCATAGGGACAACAAAAGGCAACTCTCTGACTCCAGGGTGACCCACCTGCCAAATCTCAAAACCCTGCTCCAAAGCATGGACATGCTACAGCTAGTATTGCCAAACCTGAGTATCCCAAAAAAATGTGTCAGGTCCCAAAAATCATGAGACTTGTTTTAAAAATATGAGATTTAAAAATACTACAACTACTTTTTCTTTTTAGTCTTATTTATTTGTACTAAAATAGTGCCTTGGAGCCTTAGTCATGCACCTTGACCAAACTGTGCGAGGCTCTGCACAGACACAGAATAAAAGACAATCCCTGACATAATCACTTGACTCCAGGATCTGAGACGTTAAGAAAAATCACCTAATATCACAAGACTTGCAGTAAACTGCAAGAGCTGGCAATACTGTAGAGCTTCTCGACAAAAGAGCTATAAGAATTTTTTAACATTGGCAAATACAATATATTTTCCTTTAGCCTCATTCTCAGAAATAGCTGAACCGATTTTGCTCAAAGTTAAAACAAACAAACAAACAAAAACTCACAACCTTTTTTTTTTGGCCTGAGACAACCATTCACCATGGAATATTTCAGCCCAGATGCTTCAAGTTTTTCAAAGTTATAAACAATTGAAAACAGGAACTTAAACAGCAGAACCCTCATTTCATGAACGACTAGTTCGATGAACCATTTTTATTTCTTGATCAACCAGGTACAGGTGTATGTGCTTAAGCAGGGAGCAGAGGTGCCACACACAGAGTGTGGGTGTACTGACCTTCAGTAATTTATTTCACCAATGACTACAGGGACACTAACAGCACAGTATGTATGTACAGTACTGTTTGATGTAGTACAATCCATTAGCAAGATTGTAATAGGCACACTGTATATATTTCTTACCATTCGTTAATTAATTAAAATAGGGGTTCTACTGTAATTGGCAGTTCCTGACCAATGGGAGCTGCTGAGTCGGCGCTCGAGGCGGAGGCAGCGTGCGGAGACCCCTGCCCCCCCCCACCTAGGAGCCACAGCCAGAGGAATATGCCAGTTGCTTTCGGGAGTGCCCTGAGGTAAGTGCCACACCCCCATCCCCTCCTGCACTCCTGCCCCAGCCCAGGCCGCAGGGACATGCCTGCCACTTCCGGGAGCAGGGGGGGCCAGGACAGGTAAGCCTATTCTCGAGCGTGCTGCAGGCGCGCCTGGGTGGGAAAGGAAGGAGTTGAAGAAGGGGGGAAGAGTTTCTCAGTGGGTCCCACAGACCCCCTGGATTCCCCTTGGGGACGCTCACCCCAGTTTGAGAAACGCTGTGCTATAAGTATCTGAATTCTGAAATGAGAGATGTCATTGTGCTCAGTATTTTAAGTAAACTTTAACAAAAGGAATGACCATAACAAGTCATTTTCTTAGCCTTGTTGCCTTGTGGTATGTTCATTTAAGCTTCTGTGTCAGAAAAAACTTCCTAAGCATTGTTTAGCTACCAAGGACATGGGTCAGGGCACAGCTAATGAAAATGCATAGTGGTTTTCAACTCTTAAGACACTGGTTCAAACTGGGAGATTGAACATGAGTTCGCAAAACTGATACATGTTAGATACCAGAGGACAGATTCACTTAACATAGTGCAGGGAGCTATGAATTACACCTTCTACTGATAGCTAAGTCCCAAGAACTCACCACAGTGGGGAACAGGTGGTGTTACTACTTCCTCCTTCTAGCACAGTCAAAGCAAGCAGCAGCTTCCTGCCAGGGGAACTGTGGCCCAAATCCTCAAATGTATTTAGCTGTCTAACACCCACTGAAATCAATGGCAGTTAGCCACCTAAACAGCTTTGAAATACAGGCCTATGCCAAGGAGTACTGCTGGCATCAGCACCCTCCCTGATTCTGTCAGGATCACATACCCCCACTCACCAGCAGCACTCACTTTTTAGCCTGTGCTAGCCCTCTATGGCCACCCTGACATAAGACAGGTTGTAGCATTTTTGCACCACTGTCCCTTGAAGAATTTATTAGTGCCCTCCCTTAGGTATTAGACCAGCGTAAGCCTCCATAGACCTAGTCCACATTACTGTGCATCAACTTATATTGGGGGTACCAGAAGTAGAGGCTGAAAGCAGTTCACTTTGAAAGCCAATTAAATCCTCGGCCACTCTGTTAAGACTGCGCCCAAGAGTGTGAATTAATGTCATTTGGGATGGTTGCCTACTAAAAACATAACTGGAGGCAATCGGCTTATTTCGCATAAAGCACCAAACTGCCATCAGAGTAGAATTGTCACTACTAACCTAGTCCCAATTTGAACCAGTGCCTGAGAAGGGAAAAGCACTATATATTTCCATTAGCTGTCCCCTGACCCATCCAGCACTCTGAGGCAGAAAGCTGCTCCTACAGGCCCTCTAAAAAGTGATTCTTTTCCTGACTCCTCTTGCCACTTGGTCTCTTGCATAGATTGGCTAATACTCTCCAGCAATGTGCAGTAGGAACACTGCTCAGAGTGTTTTTATGAACAGTTCGCACAAGGGACTTCAGAGTGACTGGGGTCGGTACCGTCTCCTGACTCAGGCACTAACAGTACTAAAAAGGCAGGGAGCCACTTGAGACAGGGAACAAAGAAAATATACAAGACAGACCCTCTTACGTTCACCCAAGAGAACCATTATACCCAGCTTAGTGTTGTTGACCCATCCTCTAAGCAAGAGATCTGGTGTTTCAGACTTATGTTTAAAGTGGTGATCCAAGAACTGCAGGTTCAGCACAGTGTAATCTTCAACACTAAATTCAATCCTGTCAATAAGGGCCAAATCTTCTCCTTGTGACATAACCTACACGAACACATTGGACACTGGGGAGGTTATGTAGGCAGAAACTGAAAGGAATCCTTCCTCTAGGCTGCTTCATAGCTGCTATGGATCTTTGGCTACAGTAGCTCCCAGGCTGCTGTGCCCCATTCAATGGGAGTGAGTTAGGTCATGAATCTGTGTAGTCACCTGCACTGAAAACACCTCTTGTGTAGGGCCTAGGGAATCCTCCTGGAGCTCTGAGATGAACAGGGGGTGTGGGTGCACTGCATGGAACCCTTCCTGATGGAACCAGACTGATTCCACTGAATTCAGGGACTGATTTATCCCTAAGTGAATCATAGTATCAAAACTATGCCTGCGCTTGTCATTCCCTGACTTCTCAGTAGAAATATAGATCTGAGAATCAGTGAGGCCAGGGAGGAGGGGAAAGTGTCAGGATGTTTCTGAAACTGGCCCAAGGGAATTGAAAGTTCTGAATTAAGATGAGGGAAAAGATGTTCATCTTGCTTGGAAATTTAAAGTTAAAGTAGGTTATCTCCAACCGCTTTACTATCTGCGAACAGCTCTAGGACTCAGAATAAAGGATACAACTGCCAATGAAAGTCAGGAACTTGAATATTTTATACAGCAGGCAGCATACACACACATTGGCCTTTCTTGCAGTTAAAGCCTACCTTGGTTGAAGTCTCACGACTGTTTCCTGGCATCTGAAAGCCACATTCTGGGTGTAGTCATTAGCGGACGTTCCTGTTTTCCCCTGACATTCTGAGAATCCTGGCAATGCATTCTCCATCTCCTGCAGAAACCAACAGAGCACCCTGTCAGCACTGGCCTGGCTGATGTAAACATTTTGCGTAAAAAGAAAAAAAAAACAGCTGTAGGAAACTGAAAGCTTGTGGAGGGTGGGGGGGAGCGGAATGTTCTATACTGATTTTTTAAAGAGTTATTCCCCTGATGCATAAAGATGGTAATAACAAATGGATAGCAATAACTATAAAAGGTCCCAAAACACTGTCATTCTTTATTGTACAATGTTTTTTGAAAGCAGATTCTGTACAAAAAGACACCAATGGGACAAATGTGTTACCCATCTTCTGTTTCTATTAATTCATTATTTAGACAGCAGACATCAATATGTATCCTATACTTACTGCTCAATATGTTCATCTATAAATATTTATATTTGATTCAAGATCATTCAATCAAATAACAAGAAAGATTTCTAGTATGGGTCCCATCTTGAAAACCCTGACTCACAAAAGTAATATTGGTTCATATGAGTAAGGGTTTGTAGGATCAGCTTCCAAATTTGCAACTGATTTTTTCAGGCATGTTAATATTGTTATTAATTTACTAGTAAAATCTTACTTTAGAGTGAGGGAAGGTGAGTGGGACGGAATCTGTTGATTCAGTCACCTTGCCAGTGGGTGGGGGAAAAGCCAGTTTGGTTTCGTGAATGAAATCCAGGACTGGGAATTAGGAAGGCTTGAGTTTTAAGATCAGGCTCTCAATAACTAGCTTTGTTGACTTGAATTAGTCACTCAACCAGTCTCTGCCTCAGTTTTGTTATCTGTAAAATGGGGTAAAAATACCTTCCTATCACACAGGGGTGTTATAAAGACTAGTTAAGTTGATACAGTGTTCTGACAATTTGAAAGGGCTAGTAAATTTTTTCTTCTCCATTATTATTTTTTATTATCCATTATTATGCTAGCAATTTAGAAATCTGAAAATCAATGTACTTAGCACAGCAACATGTTTGTTTCCACTGCTAAAGTATTTTATTTTGCTGCTGTTTTAGGGCCCAACCCTAGAAATCCACCAAATGACTTCAGTGAGACTACTCATGGAAAAGTTTGCAGAATGAAGCCCCCTCCTCTCTATCCAGGGGTAATGGAAGGGTACTCTGGCCCTTTAAGACTTTGTTCTATTTTCTGGCCAGTGTTGGCTATTCTTTATAGCTCCCTGTCCTAAACTAAGGGTCTGACTACATAGTCCAACCCTTTCCCCTACCTTGTAGGGTGAAGGGGAAGAAATCCACCTAGCTGCTGTTCCCAGCAATCTCACCTCACCCTCCATGGGGATTGCTGGGTCTGTCCCTTAAGTGGTTCATTGCCAGCCCTTGCTGAGAAGTTTTCTCAGGGTACTTCTCAGCCTCTCTGTCAGCTGATTCCTTCTGCCTGGTTGGAAGGCTTTCACTCCAGCTGTTACTACTCTGGCAATTAGTCACAGGAGTGGAGGGAGACATTCTGTCCATCAACCAGTGCTTAATTTGTACCAGGGCTGAGCCAGGAGTCTTGGCACCTCTGGTCTTGCCTCATCAGTTATGAAAGTAAAAAAAAAAAATTGCTTGGTCCTGGCACCTCTTTCATTACAAATGTAGCACTGTCATCAACCTATTTTTGGTGGTTGACATTTAGGGTTCATACACCTCATCAGAGACCCCTACTGCTTCAACAGCAAAAATGCCTATTTTCATTTGCTTCTCTGTCTGTCCTGTGTCTGACACACTACCCATGAGGTTTGTTTAAATGTATATTATATTGGGAACACGTCTTTACATGAACACATTTCTGTTCACATCGCTGCCTATTCAAAAACTACAGAATTTAAGGCACTTTCAAAAATGTCTCTGCTCAGGAGATACTCTGAATTGATGTCCCTTTCAAGTTTTTTATGCTGAGGGATGAGTTCAATAGAGTTATTCCTGATTCAGAGTGGAGTAAGTGGGACAGGAATCAGGCCTCAAGTTGCTAATAAGAAGAGATTATACTTGTGGTTTCTACTTCAGGATAGAACCTCAAGTCCAAGAAGCAATCATTGAGAACCTGCAAGATCTACTGCCACTATGTTTACTGCAGCAGCCTAGGACACTATAACAATATTTTTGATTCATGTATAAGATGGCTTTGTTGCATGCCAACTACCATTTGTTCTGGGCAAGATAATATGCTACTTGACTTTCATGGTATTACTAAGAAACCTTGTTTGTTATTTTCCTTTTTAAAAAATGTCCTTCAGAGCTTTATGACATAGATCCCCCTGTATTTATTTAATTTAGTTTAGCATTGAATGGATAATATTTTATCCAAAAATGGTAACAGAGATCCACATTATAGTAACTGGCACTTTTTGCAGCTGTTCCAGTTTTTCCATTATTATCTAAACAAGATTTTCCCTGGGTTATATAAAATGATGATATACTCTTGGAGACAGAAAAGGTCAACACAACTGTTTTAATTAAAGCTCAAGGTAAAATCAGGCTGAACCAGGTCAGCTGACTCTATTTACCCGCAAACCTTGGGATGTTTGATAGTCCTTGGGCAGAATAGATATTTTACTATTAGTTGTGTTACAACAGCAGTGAGAGGCCCCAGATGAGAATAGGGCTGTACTGTGCTAGACGCTGTACGTACATATTGTGAGAAATAGTCCCAGCCCCAAAGAGATTACCATCTACATGAGAAAATATTGAAGAAAGGAAGTATTATCATCACCATTTTATGTATGGGGAACTGAGGCTTGGTAAGAGTTAGTGACTTGCCCAAGGACATGCAGTAAGTCTGTAGCAGAAGTTGCACTTAAACAGACATCTCCTAAGTTCCAGTCAAGTCACAAAACCCTCTGTGCTCCACTGTCTATCCTCCACCACTAGATTAGCTAGTTCAAACTTCCAAGGCTGATATGGACCATAAGACTTCAGCACACAGGGAAGATCCTTTGTAAAGAACAGTAAAATCTGTCCCCTTGTGTAACTGTAAAAGTCTTCCCTTCCTCTCATAAGCAACTGTCAGCCATGCAATATCTCTTGGACTTCCTGATACCACCATCATCAGTTTCAGTTTATTGTGACTGGGGCAATGAAACCAGACCAAGTGACACTGAATTGAAAGGCAACAGAATCCCAACTTAATTCACTTAAACATGTACACATTTATTTTTCAGAATTTATTTCATTTTTGCCCAGTAATTGAAAGGCACTGGCAGAACAGGGACCCAGCACGTCAGGATGTTTTATGTCTCTCTTCCAGAAGTTTTAGCTCATGGAAGGAAAAAAGAATATCCCAAACTGATTTATCTTCAGATTTTTTAAGAAGAATGATATTTTTGGCTGCCTGAATATTGTGTCAAGGATACAGCAAATACCACAGTAGTGATTATACAGCACGGTGTCTTCTCGGCAGTGACCAGAGGTTTCTCTTTTTCACCTGCCATTTACCACGTGCAACACATTCATAAATCTTAACCCAAAGATAAGAAGAAACAAATACATTACAATGAAATATAATACTATTGAATCCCCTTGACACACAAAGGTTGGATTTTGTTGCACCACAAAAGCACAATTTTGTTACAAAATTGCCTAAAATTCAAAAGTTTGTTTCTGTTAGGGTTACAACATAATCCTAAAATGACAGACACTATTCTTAGAAAGATGCAATTGGCTACTCATAAACCATGTGTGTTCAGGACCTCGGTTTTACATTTCACCTGAAAGAGAGCATCTCTGATAGTGCCGTGTCCCCTCCTGCTATTATGCTGAGGCTGTTTTGTACAGACCTGGAGGGAAGAATGTCTTCTGCTGAACCATCTGTACAATTTAACACAGATCTCCCATCCAAATCTTGAACTGGACCCACTTTCTTTGACTTATGAAATCTGATAGTATCAAAGCACAAGGTGTCATGGCTAAGTGACAGGCAGGGTCCAGACACCCCAAGGGGAGAACAGGCAGTTTGAAACCCACCCCACCCAAAAAAGCAGTTGAATCAACTAATCGTATACAGTGTCATTGTGCTATAAAACTATGTCAACCAAGATCTTTTATTACCACTCCAAACAGGGTAAGAAATAGATACTGTACAAATAGGTATCATTATAGTATTTCCTTTAAAAAGTTATAAAAAGCTGCAAGTGGTTTATATGGAAATCAAACAATGAAAACTTTGGGGGTGCACGACAATGCAAGGCTCACCCTGGGCTCCATCCAGCAACATTTTTACTTCGCGCAAGTTCTAGAAGGCCACAGGCAGAGTGCCCTGCCCTTAGAAAAGGTTGACCAGACATGGAAACCACGTGCTTTCTCCTTCTCAGAGAACCCAGTTTTCTTTTTACCTCACTGATCAGTGGCTATGATCAAGTCATGAAAGATGCTATTAAAATATATCTATGCATGGATGCAGAGTTAAAACCTTGGTGAGAATTTCATGCCTAAGCCACCCACAGCTGGTGTATATTGACGTAGCTCCATTACTCAGTTCTCTGACTCTCGTGTGTTTAAAACCACAACTTTAATGTTGAATTAATAAGAGTGCTTTGGCATTAATGTATTTAATTTATACCAAAGTACTGAATTTCATGTAGCAGTTTTCTGCATTTCTGTCTCTTGTGATTTGTGTCAAGATACCATTTACTTTTCTTAGTCCTTCACCCTGGTGATTAGACTGAGAAATAGGACTGTTATTTGCTCTACTTATTAGCTGGTGAGCTCAGTGCTATTTTATATTTCAGTATCAGTAAAGAATTTAAGGTGAATCATTTCATAATCCAAATTCATGTTAATGTGCATCAAAGATGAGCTACAGAGGAAGGGGATTAATCAAGAAAAGCAGACTTTGAATTCCACAACCTCACTTCTTATATTGTCTCTCCAGAATATATACTGTACATACTTGATTTTGGTATTTCAATGGCCCATAACATTTGATTTTATAATAGATTAATACTACAGAATCACTAGAGTGGCTCAGGGAAACAAAACAGATATGGACCATAGTAACCATTTATAGATCCACAGATTTTAAGGTCAGAAAGGACCATTGTGATGATCTACTCTGACCTCCTGCTGGACTCTGGCCACAGGACCAGGGCCGGCTCCAGGGTTTTGGTCACCTCAAGCAGCCAAAAAAAAGCCGCGATCGTGATCTGCGGCGGCAATTCGGCGGGAGGTCCTTTGCTCCAAGTGGGAGCGAGGGACCGTCCGCCGAATTGCCGCCGAATAGCTGGACGTGCCGCCCCCTCCGGAGTGGTCGCCCCAAGCACCCGCTTGCCAGGCTGGTGCCTGGAGCCGGCCCTGCACAGGACTTCCCTGTATTAATTCCTGCTTCAAATCCAATAGCTGCACTTGAGCTAGAGCATATCTTTTAGAAAAACGTTCAAACTTGATTTAAAAATTTCTAGTTATAAAGAATCCACCACAATCCTGGGTAGGTTTCTCCAATGGTTAATTCCCCTCTCCATTAATGCACTTTATTTCCAGTCTGAATTGGTCTAGGTTCAACTCCCAGCCTTTGGTTCTTGTTATACCTTTGTCTGAGAGATTGAACAGCCCTGTATTGTCAAATTTCTGCTCCCTGTGTAGGTTCTTATAGAGTCTGATCAAGTCTTCCCTGAGCCTTCTCCCTGGTGCACTCAAACTGCTTGATGGAGATATAAATTCACCTCCTTGTGCTTGATGCCCCTGTCCATATTCCCTAGAATGGATTCGCATTAAGGGAGGATAGGTTGTGATGTCACTCTGCCCGCCCCTTAGGCTTTCTGTTAGGTGGGATTTATGCCAGGGTCTTCATACCCTTACAGAAAATCATCTATAGATTTTAAACAGAAGATGATAATTTCTATATAAGTGTTGTGAACCGTCAAATAGGATTTATCAAGAATTTTATACCTGCTATTAAATTCTACAGTACAGCCCAAAACATCCATGGAAAGGCTATTATTCTCTATTAAATTCTATGGTCTAGTTCCTGAGTTACGTGCAAAATTGTCTCTAAACCACATTTATAGCAGGCTACAATACTCACTACTAGCAAGGCCAGCTCCAGGCACCAGCTTAACAAGCAGGTGCTTGGGGCGGCCAAGGGAGAGGGGCAGCACCTGCGGCAATTCGGGGGCGGCAGGTCCCTCACTCCCTCTAGAGGAGCGAAGGACCTGCCGCTGAACTGCCACTGCCGATTGTGGCTTTTTTTTTTTTTTTTTTTTTGCTTGGGGCGGCAGAAATGCTGGAGCCGGCCCTGCCTACTGGTATATTTGTGTCTTTATCACGTGGGATTTGTGTCTGTACAGATTCTACTACATGGTTCTCTTCACTCAGACATGTTATCACATTAGATTCTACATAGCACTGGTCAAAATTTCTATCTACAGGAAATTCTGGCATTTCAAAATTATCAGAATGAAAAATCAAAATTTTGATAATTGTCACAAAATGAAATTTCAGAAAAAATTTGTTTTGAGTTAATAAAAATGTCTTTGGGTTTTTGCATTTTTATTTTATTTCGTTTTATTTGTATGTTCTTTTACTGTATTATCTTATTTTATATTATTTTAAAAAAGGGCTTAATAATTGTCTTAAAATTAAAATGTAAAATAAAATAAAAGTTAATATACACAAACTACAAACCAATATAAAATAATTTTAAAAACAAAGAGTCCTTTCAAAATAAAAAAATCATAAGGTTCCACTCTGAAATGCTTTGTTTCCATTTTTTTTCCTAGAAAAAATTCCATCAAAATTGACCAGACATAGTTCTATGAAATCTTTTAGGTTTCATGCTTCTCTCCCACTTCTGACCTATATCTGTCCTTCCTGTTCAGTTCATAGCCACATATCCCAGTATCCCATTGATCTCTGAAATTTGTTCAAGTTTCAGCAACGCCCATTAAGGGCTATATGTTCAAAAGAACTCAGGCTCACTTTTGGACATCTTATTGAGTGGCTTGATTTTCAGTAGTGTGCAACACTAAACAGCTCCCACTCGCAAGAACAGGAACTGAGTGCTGAGGTCTTTTGAAAATGTGATCACTTATCAAGCTTCATTGCCAGGTATTCTAGTTTGCTTCCCCCCTACTCCCATCCTTGTAAGCTTCTTGTATTGGCCAGGGCCGGCTCCAGGCACCAGGCAACCAAGCACATGCTTGGGGCGGCACCTGGTAAGAGGCGGCCAATCTTGGGGTGGCGGGGGGCAGCACGGCGCGGCATTCCATGCGGGCGGGTGCTCTGGCGGCGCGGCGCTCGGAGCGGGGCGGAGCGGGGCGGGGGGGGGGGGGGGGGGGGGGGGCTGGGGGGGGGGCCCGGGGGCGGGGCGCAGAGGGGGGGGGTCGGCAGGGCAGCGCTCTTTTTTTGCTGCTTGGGGCAGCAAAAAAGTTAGAGCCGGCCCTGGTATTGGCATATTGACATTTATAGATTTATTTTTGGCCATGTGCTATTTTTATTTCACTCTTTAGTCTGACATCCTGTTACTTTTCTAGGATTTACCTCTGCCATTGCAACCTGTCCCAGCACCAGTTCACCTGTAATTTCTGCCCTATTCTTTTATGGATACAGCGATACCCAGGGCCGGCTCCAGGCACCAGCCTGGCAAGCAGGTGCTTGGGGCGGCCGCTCCGGAGAGGGGCAGCACGTCCAGGTATTCGGTGGCAATTCGGCGGACGGTCCCTCGCTCCCGCTGGAAGCAAAGGACCTCCCGCCAAATTGCCGCCGCAGATCGTGATTGCGATCGCGGCTTTTTTTTTTTTTTTTTGGCTGCTTGGGGCAGCCAAAACCCTGGAGCCGGCCCTGGCAATACCACTCCCTCTCCACAGCCTTTCCACTACCATAGCCATGCATCTGGGTTTCCACTGGTGAAAACATAGAATCTGGCCCTGTACATACAGATTGCTGTGTATTGAATAAGTGCACCAATTCTCTCCCTACCTCTCAATAGCTCAATACTTGTTCCGTTATTAAAGAGCTAAATTCTGTCAGGAGCAGCTCAAGATGTTGTAACTGCTAAGAGCTTAGTAGCTACTCACACAGAGATGTGAATAAAAATTAAATCTCTGGGATGTCAAAGCAAAATCTGTAATTAGATATTGTCATGATTTGAATAAATGCTTCTTCACTCATTGTAGGAGTGAAATTGGGGAGAGGATGTCATTAAAGGAACATTCTGTATCAATAAAAATAGGGAATCACTTGAACTAGGATGGCTTAATCACTATTTGGAGGGCATTCTCGTTTTCATTTTCAATTGAACATAATTAGGCAGCAGAGCCAGTGAGATGCATATTGGCTGCCTTATGTGTACAGTTGTGAGCTTGTTGAGAGGCTTGGTGGTGGCAATATGTTTAGAAGGAGCCCAGGTGTGCACAGTAGCATGCTGTTTCAAATCATCAGTCTCTTTCCCTTTTTCAAGATAATGGCAACTTGCCATGTAATCAGCAGCTCCTAGAAAAATAACAACACTTTGTTTTCAATTTCAAGTAAAGCAGAGAGTCAGAATGGAAAGAAGCACATTAGATAAAATCAGTTACTAAAACAGACAAAGCGCTTTAGAATTTGAAGGTTATAGTATATTGGAGCTCTTGACTTGAAAAACTGCCTCTGAACTTTTCTATAAGCAGAGCCCTTACTTTTCATAAGCACTTTAAACAACAGCCTGGGTGCCAGATGTACACTTGGTTCAAGAAAACAACAAAACAAACCTAGAAGTCCATGCAGCCACACTGGGCCTGCAGATGGGGCTTAGGTGAATGCATAGTCTCTTACATGAGAGTGAACTAGGAGTTTGTAAAATGTGCGCCTTGGGAAACATTTTCCCCAGAAAGCCTCAATCCAGCGAGCTGCTTCATGTGGGCAGACTCCACTGAAATCAATGAGTCAAAGAGGTCTGTCCCTGGAGAGCTCACTGCTGGATCGGGGCCCAAACTATAGCCCAATCAATGATGAGAGTACTTTAACTTCCTGTGATGAAGTAACATTTATTTTATGTGGGAACCAATCATATTCATAGTGCTAATTCTGTTATCTATGAGATACTGTATCAGTGCTCAGTTCAGAGGTGGGGGCAGAATGGAACCACACTTCTCACTGATTGGAAACAGGGCCTGGGGAAGAGTGGGTGGGAGTGGAACTCATCATGACTTTTTTGTTTCCCAATCCAATCGCTGTATCACAGGAAAACTTCATGGCTTATTGGAGGTTTTCCCCCTCCAGATGTTGCACTTTTCAGTTGCATCAATATTTTATGGAGATCTAATTACATGATCACAAAATACTACACAAAACTAAACCAACATTCTCAGTTAAATTCTTTGAGCCAAACTCACTGGTGAGATAAAAATGGGGCAAATGAGCTGACAATGGGTGATTTGCCCAACTTTAGCTTTTAGTGAGTTTGAGATACAGGTGTGACATACATGAGAACTGAAAGGGGGCACAGATTCAGGGCAGCAAGAAAAATAATTAACAAGAGGGTAAGAGATCAATCATCTCTCCCCCTTACTTTATGCCCTCCTGATCAGCTGCTTTTCCTGATATACTTCCCCTTGTGCTGCTAGTGAGAGTCACTCCCAGCTGCAGTGTAGACATACCCTAAGTATATTATTTTCACTAATTTTTCATACCCACTGAACAGGATAAAGGGATGAGATGTAACATCCTCCAGCCATCTTACCAAATATCTCCTAATAACTAAGAATTAATAAACCATTACAGTATTTAGTGGTTTGACATAGACACCAGTCTAAATCTCTAGCACAAGCCACACAAGAGAAAGATCTTGCCATTATTCCAGCACGTCCAGGAAATACAAGAAGATAACTCAGAGGGAGAAATATTTTGCACATCCTCACTGTGGGCCATACTATGACACCCTTACTCTCAGCAGTGAGCAGTTGTGGATTCAGAATCTATCACTATATCAGGGAATTCTCACTGATTCCGCATGATTCCCTTACTGAAAGAATTACTTCAACTGCAGTGTCACTTGTACCAGATACATAGCCCAAATCATTGTGGAGGTGAGTCAGAGCAGGGATTAATAATGCTATCATTTGCATCACTTTGCATTTAAAACATATTCCTGCTATGACACCGCACCATAAATATCTAGCAGAAATAGATATGTTTTATTTTATTACCTGACTTTCTTCATGGTTTTTCCCATTTTCTAGTTTTGCAATGGATTTGGGCTTTCTTAATTTTAAGTTGCCCATTCCAACCCGTAGTGTGCAGTCATGAGCTGTCTGTTCCACGTGCTGCTGGGTATCTTGTAATGCTGGCTGGCTGTCCTCTAAGACTGTAGTGTTGTTGGGATAGTTTTCTTTGTTGTTTTCATCTCTAGAAGAAAATAAAACCAAAAGGTGTAAGCAGGATTTTAGCCATCTCTCAGAACAATACTGAGGAGGACTGGTGCCAAGGTCTCAGTTTTATTTGCTATGTTAGCATTGCCAGGGTAAGGACACATATGAGCTAAACATTGTGTATGTTAATAAAACAAGTCTCCGTTATAGTCTTCCGTTTATTATCAGACCATATGCCAAATCAGGGGTCGGCAACCTTTCAGAAGTGGTGTGCCGAGTCTTCATGTATTCACTGTAATTTAAGGTTTCGTGTGCCAGTAATACATTTTAATGTTTTTAGAAGGTCTCTTTCTATAAGTCTTTAATAAATAATTAAACTATTGTTGTATGCAAAGTAAATAAGTTTTTAAAAATGTTTAAGAAGCTTCATTTAAAATTAAATTAAAATGCAGAGCCCCCTGGACCGGTGGCCAGGACCCGGCAGTGTGAATGCCACTGAAAATCAGCTCCCGTCCTGCCTTTGGCACGTGTGCCATAGGTTGCCTACCCCTGTGCTAAATTCATGAGTACACATTTGTATACAGAGTAATTTAAGCAACTGTAATTTAGGGGCCTGTAAACTGTGAGGCCTGAGCTACACTACAAAGGTAGGTCGACATAAGTTGCCTTTCATTGACGTAGTTGTGCATACATCTATATTCAAATTTGTCTCTCACTGATGTAAGCATCCTGTTAGGGCGACACAGTAACACCAGTTCTCCAAGTGGCTTTGAACCATGGTCAATCTACTGTGATCGACACAGTGTGAATGCAGACACCACGTGACTTATGTCAACCCTAACAGCCTTCCAGAAGCTGTCCCACAATGCCTGACACTGACTGCTTTAGCCCTGTGGTCCTGGAGAGCAGAAGCTATCCCCCCTCCTTTTATAAACCCTGCATATTTTTGAAATGCCTTTTCCTGATTGCCCAACTTGACACGCACACCTAGCAGCTCTCCCTTCTTGTGTGCAACTGCCCAACCAACCATGCTGATGCCACGCTTTAGATGCACATCTGGGCCTGTGGGGAGAAGAGGCTGTTCAAGCGCAGCTATGGCGTAGTTGTAGAAACATGGACATCTACAGGCAGTGAATGGGCAGATCAGGGATCAGCAGCAATGCTGCATAAAAGCAAAGGAACTGCAGCAGGCATGCCAGAAGGCCAGGGAGCTCAACAGTCAATTCGGCGCCAAGCCACAGCCCTGCTGTTTTTACAACGAGCTGCACCCCACAGAGCGACATGGATCTCTCCAACGAGCCCAAGACACAGACCCCTTGTTGTGAACAGCAAAGAAGAGGAAGATGGGGTACATACAACTGCGGGGTCCATCTATGCTGTAAGCCAGAATCTGCCCAAGATGCCACGTAGTCCAGTAACTCCCTGCGGGTGTGCCCCATTCAGGGAAAGGAACCTCAGGTAAGCGTGAAGGCATTTCCTATTGTAATGTTGAAATGCCAAGATGGTGCCTGACCCCAACATAGCAGAACACAGGTATTGACTTATACTAGAAGAGGTAGCAGTATAACTAAGAGAGGTGGAGCTGTTATCTTCTTTTCATTCCCTGCAGAGAGTTAGCTGGGCTGCCCATGAGCAGTACTTGGTTTATAGACACAGGTATGTGCCTTGAATTCTCCTGAGAGATCTTGTTGCAACTTTCTTAGGCCTGGTCCACACTAACCCCCCACTTCGGACTAAGGTACGAAGTACCTTAGTCCGAACTTACCGCGGGTCCAGACGCGGCAGGGAGGCTCCCCCGTCGATGCCGCGTACTCCTCTCCCCGAGCCGGAATACCGGCGTCGACGGCGAGCACTTCCGGGATCGATCCCAGAACATCGATTGCCTGCCGCCGGACCCTCCGGTAAGTGTAGACGTACCCTTAGAGGTAGTCTGCAATCTTCTTCTGAAGATTTCTAGTATTGGCAGCCTTATTGCTCTGTGATAGGACACATTCCCACACCGGTCTCTGATGTCTTCGGCAGGCACCACTGCAGTAAACAGGCTAGCAGAGTATGGGTCCAGGTGGCTTAGGGACACAAGTAACTACTGTGCTCTCTTCATTACCCTTGGGAGTGAGATATCAGCTAAAATCACCATTGCCTGGGAAAAACAGCACTGGTGCTCAGTGCTATTAACTTGCACTCATACACATGGAAATAGGGGCCAAATTTTTACTGTTTCATGCCACCAAACAATTCCCTCCTCATACCCCCCATTCCCTACACCTGTCCTTGGCCATACTCAGTGTGGCTGGGACTGGATAGGCGTCTTGTGCACAGGTGTTCCAAGGCGGAAGTAGCAATAAGCATGTCGTGTTTAAAATGTTAGGGGACAAAAGGGAAGGAAGTTCTGAAACTTAACTTGCACTTTCTGCTGTCACTATACCTACAATGACACCTCTGTATGTTTTATCCATAGATGCTACTAGTGCATTCCTCCATATCCGCAGATTGCCTGACCATGATAAGGAGGAGAAAGAAGAGGACACAGGAGGATATGTTCATCAAGATCCTGCAAACTAGTGCTGCATTGGACCATGAACAGAGTACTTGGAGGGTGAACATTGCAGACGGCCTGGAGAAAGAAAGAAAGCAGATAGAAGAAAGATCCAGGAGTCCCAGCAGAAAAAGGACAGGGAGCTTTTTCAAGGGACAGTAGAAAAAACACAGCTTCACATACACTGACTTGTGAGAGTCACAGTTGCTGTATGGGTAGCCAAAATGTATATGAATGTTCTGTCAGCTTATTAAGTTCTGTTCCATTAATTTATTTTAGAAGTTTTTATTGAATGCCTTTTTTAATTGCACCTTTTTTGCACTGGTTTTGTTATGTAATAAAAATCTATTTTTGGTAAATAATTGATCTTTATGACTTCATAACATATGCTGGAGAATGCATAGCACTACTGAAAGCTCCCACGACCTGTTATTGTAGAGGTCAACAAAACTCATAGGATCAGTGACAAACACAGTGTAATAATTATAAATTCACAGCAAGCACCATATAATTAATAGGCACATTGCCAGACAGTGTTATATTAATAAATGTACACCAAGGACCATACAATTCCTAAAAGCCCCCAAAACTTCAGGACAGGTAGGGCACAGTCCACACAATGCATTGCTGTGGCTGACCGTTAAAGTGCTCTGTCAAGGCCTCTTTCGACTGTAGAGCTCCGCATTAAGTTCTTCCAATAGCCCTTGTGGCTGGCTGTGCAAACTCAGGAGAAACACGCTTCATCTCCACTGTGGCGGCAATTTTTCCTCCTTTGTTTCATAGATATTATGCAGGACACAACAGGTAGCTATAACCACTGTTTTTTTCCCCCTCTTGCAGAGATCCAATCCCGTGAGTAAACATCACCAGCATCCCTTCAACCACCCATAGACATTCAACTGCCATTCTGCACCTGCTGAGCTGGTAGCTGAATCTTTCCTTGGTGTTGTTGAGGTGGCCAGTGTATGACTTCATGAGCCAGGGAAGCAAGGGATAGACTGGGTCCTCCAGGATCACTACTGGCATTTTATCACCACCAATGGTAATCTGCTAGTCATGAAAAAATGTCCCTACTTGCAGCTTTCTGAACAGTCCGGTGTTCTCAAAGATGTGAGTGTCATGAACCTTCCCTGACCAGTCCACACTGATGTCAGTGAAGCATCCCTGGTGATCCACCAGGGTTACATAACCATAGAAAAGTAGCCCTTTCTGTTGAAGTACTCTGGGGCAAGGTGATCTGTTGCCAAAATAGCGATAACGTGATACCTATTGCTCCACCACAGTTCGGGAACCCCACTATGTCGCGTACAGTACTGAGAGTCACAGTCTTGTGTAGCAGGACACAATTAAGGGCCCCACATACTTGCATGACAACTCCAAAACGGTTTCCTGCTGACCAGCTGCAATTGGGAGTTGCAAGTTTCCACAGTGTGATCGCCACTCGCTTGTCAGCTGTCAGTGCATCTCTTAGTCTGGTGTCCCTGCATTAGAGCTGGGAAGAGCTTAGCATCCAGATCCAGGGACGTGGCCTTTCACATCCAAATGTTCTGCAGCTACTGCTCATCATCCTGAACCTGCCTTACAATGCATTCTCATTGCTCAGTCAGAGCAGGGATCAGTAACCTTTGGCACGTGGCCCGCCATGGTACGCACCCTGGCAGGCCAGGCCAGTTTGTTTACCTGCCGCGTCTGCAGGTTCGGCTGATCGTGGCTCCCATTGGCTGCAGTTCGCCGTTCCAGGCCAATGGGGGCTGCAGAAAGTGGTGCGGGCTGAGGGATGTGCTGGCCGCTGCTTCCTGCTGCCCCCATTGGCCTGGAGCGGTGAACCGCGGCCAGTGGGAGCCGAACCTGCGGACGCGGCAGGTAAACAAACCGGCCCGGCCAGCCAGGGTGCGTACCATGGTGGGCCACGTGCCAAAGGTTGCCGATCCCTGAGTCAGAGATTGTTTCTCAGGCCCAGAAGCAGCACTACTGTCTGCAGCTTCCCCGTAAGTGCCACCAACAACCTTGAATTGGTTCTTGCTACATCCCACAGCAATCTGTCTTCCACAAAATTGTCATGTCCCCCGCACTGCTGAGGTTCTTCCTATGGTTCTGCAAATACCAGAGATCGTTCGTCCTGTGTTTGCAGTTCTCATAACAATAGTGCAATAGTGAAGAGAGGTTTAATTAGACCCTGAGACACACTTAGGAGCTCAGGCTCCATGCTTCTGTCAGAGATGGCAGACAGACAGAAGTGCTGCAGGGTTTTGTGGGATTTTTAAAAAGGCATGAAAATTATGGGATAGGGGTTGCATTATAGGATGGAGAAAGCTGCTTGATGTGAACTTGACCCCTTCCTCTCAGTCACCCCTATGCAACTCACTTCTGCCCTACTATGCAGTGCCAAAGTTCCCAAGAGACAGTGCTCCAGATGGCGGGGAGTTGCATACTAAGATACCTATCCAATGTGCACCACACATTGACCCAAGCACTCCTGATGAATACATGCAGTGCCAACACAAGGAGTCAAGTGCACACGCATGAGTGATATACTAACTGTGGCAGCTTTATGCCAATGTAACTTGCATTGACCAATGTTTGCAGCATAGATATGGCCTTAGAGTTGCTACTTTTTTGCCTTCCCATACTAAAAGTCAAAAGCATCTTTTCCCATATCATCACCCAATGCCACAGGCTTCAGAAGTCATTGGTTTAGCTGGGCTGTAGCCCTACTAATATTGTGGTCTTTCCCCTCACACAAACTGTGGCTTCCTACATCCGTGACCTCATTCAGCAAACTCCCTTCCCCATCCTTTCATATCTCCTTGCTCTTTCCACTCAGTTTTTCACCCTTCCTCTGGGCTACTACATCCCCTCCATGTCTGCTGGAATAAGGGAGAAAGAAGGGCATATGAAGTAGGATTTGGACAGCCAGAGTAGGACAGGTTTTGAGCTGAGAGGAGCAAAAGCATGCCTGCCTTCTTTTCCCTACCTCATGTCCAGACATGTTCCCGCTTCATCTTTCCTAGCCTAGATTCCAGCCAAACCATTGCCCTTCCCTCCACTCCCTCCCAGGCAGACACTATCACTTCCTAGAGGAAGGCATCCAGTACTCACACTCCTTCCCCACCGCATCTTAGTCCAGAAAAAAATGAGATAAGTTTGGTAGTTTGTGGGAGGCAGCTGGACAAGTTAGTGAAAATTATATCAGAATCCTGATTGCAGGAAAGGGTCACCATGCATAACAGCAAATCACAGTCTAGGTGGTTTAATTAGACCCTGGGACACTCTTGAGAGCTCAGGTAAAAGTTGTGGCTAGGACAGAAGTCTCATCTTTGTCTGGCAAGCAGAGTACAACCTTTCCTCCCAGATGCAGACCTTGCTGCAGTTATCCATGCCTTTGTTACTTCAAAGTTAGATTCCTATAATACACTTTGTATAGAACTACACAATCAAACTATTCAGAAATTTAAGCTAGTGAGAGAGTGGGGCTGCCCACTTATTAAGCAGTGCATCATGAGAGAATAGGTTACCGGCCATGCTCTGTACTCTACACTGGCTGCCAGTTTTCACGTGGAAGCCAGGATGTTGGTTTTAACCAATAAAGCCCTAAGATTTGTGACCTGACTACCTGAGAGATCACCTCACTCCCTGTCTGAACTCCAACAGCTGAGATTATCAGAGAAGCTTGAGTTGGACCACCTCAGGAGTTTAGTAGAGAGCAGCCCGTTGACACAGAATTCTCTGTATTGGGACCCCACCTTCAGAACTGGCTTTTCCCTGTTTGGCTCACCAGGGCCCAGATGTGTTAACTTCGTAGGCACCAAAACTTTTCCCCCAAGGAAATGGGTTGTGGATAGAAAGTTTGGTCTGGGTAGCTATTATTGTTACTGGGTGGGTTGCTTTCTCTTGCATAGGCAGTTCTAGAAATATATTGAAATACAGTTGGTTTTAAATTGTCTAAATTTTAAATTGTCTGGAATGCTAAGCTGTGTCGTTCAAAAGCAGAAATACACAAATATACCCTGGGTGATTTTCATCTCAATAATACTTAAACTAAACTATTCTGTAATTTAGAAGAATTTTAATTTTCAGTGATGATGATCCTTGAGTTTTTGGGTACCATTAACAGATGATCCCTGATAGATAGGGATGAAAGAAAGTCAGATCCCTTGCCAAGGGTTTTCGGATAAGATATAGAGTAAATACCTGTGGATGGAGCTTGCTGCTTGGTCTTCATGTACAGACTCTGTATCCTCGTCACACCTTGAAAATGGATATAAAATCATTATTGACTTTTTGCCAGTTGCATACTTTATCTTTTCAGTAACAAAACTGGTCAGTTTGAAGTGACACGTACAATTCTCTAAACATTCCTCTTTCTCAAGCTTTAACTGAAGTCAATTCATGGCATAGTTTCTCTGTTTGCAAAGTTTGTTGTGATATTTTAAAATCTGATTTTCTGCAGAATTAGATAGACCATTTGCTCACTCTCTTTTGTCTTACTGGAAATCCCATGACGAATAAAATGCAGCTTCTACTGTTAAAATTGTAGAAAATAAAGGACACATCCTTCTTTTTAATTGCTAATAGCCTACTTTGCTCAAAGTATTATAAACAGTAATTAACTTAACACACAGTGCATTTTTTCCTCCAAGACCATAATTAGAAGGAGAAAATGCCGTTACATTAAATACCCAACTGTTGACCAGAGATTCAGAATGACATCAAGTATAGATTAACTTTGCAATGCTGAGTGCAAGACGATCTGCAGATCCAAACTGCAATGCACAATGGAGGCTTCTCTTGCCATCTAGACCCAGATATAAAGAAGAGTCTACCTTCCACTCTATTAATTCTGGACAAATGTTTGCCCCTCCCCCACCCTCTTCTCTTCACCCTCTGCTCATACTCACACTGCACAAACACTGAACAGGCCTGGATTACTTGATGCTAGCTGGCAGAAGAATCTATTCATTATGTGGGAAGCAACCTGTAATTCAGTTGATTCATTAATTATTGACGAAAGCTGCCTGGCTCTGGAAAGAACACATTAAATGATAAACGTGTATCCCTCCATGGCAATTTGATGGTAAGATTTTAATATGCTCCTCTCCCTGCCAGTCTTCTGCTGATATCTTTATCAACAGGCAAGCTGCTGATGAAATTATTTAAAGGGATACTCTCTCAATCGGTTTACACTTCCTGCATTGACCTACCTTTGGGGGAGGGAGGGAAGGGTTAATGAATGCATCCACTGAGGATGCCTTGAGTGCATTTCTTTTAAAAGAAAGACATAATTTCTCTCTTTAAAACTGCTGAGCATCTCAATGTTTAGGTAATACAGTAGTGCTAATTTTTGCAAGTATGTTAATGTGACCTTTGTTTGGGCATGAGTATGACCCCAATGCTGGGATTCTGCCTACAGAACTACAGACAAGGAAGAGAAGCAATGTATACTGAGTAATACATTGCAGTTGCAGAAACAGTTCCAATAGCAAGCCTCTCCATAGAGCTCCTGTTGCCACTCCTCTATTCTCCTATGGTTTAATATTGGTAGGGGAGTGGCCCTGAGAGCCACTCTCCAGCTAACCAGTGTTAAAGGGAGAAAGCCACTTTCCAGAAGAAATCTTCATCTAAAATTGGGGAAGGAAAAATCAGTTGGAAAATTTGAGGATAGGAGTTGGGAAAATCAGGGAAACTTTCAGGGAGAGGAAAGAGAGATGGGAGAACACAAGGAGAGGCGATAGAGAGGAATAATGTTCCTTGACAGAGGTGGAATGGCCCTGCTAATCTGCCCAGTGAAGACACCAGAAGGGAGCAGAATGCCACCAAGGCTCCCCACAGGAGACTAAAATAAGTGAGAGCCTAGACCTGTTTAGGAGAGGGGCAATTATTGGGTGAGAGGTTTGTGTGGCTTGGCTGGGGCCTATCTGAATCAATTAAGGATGCCAGTAGATCGGGTTTCCACTCTGCTTTGAATAGAAGCTCCACACTGGCCCAGTTTCTCCATTCCAAGCTAAGCTTGTGACAGGAACAGAGAGCCAGAGGAAAAGTTAACTTTATACCACCTTTACACTTCTCCTGTTCTGGTGGCCAATTTGAGCTGCTCTTACTCATACCTGGCTCTCTGTGGCTCTAAGGGACCACTCTGACAGCCAAGAATAGTCAGAGCATATAGGCACTCCTGGCCATGGCTTTCTTCACCAGGAACATCACCTACATGAAGGGACTGCGAGGGATGCAGCATACATACACCAACTGAATACTGCCTGGGGATTCTCCCCTCTACTGAGCAAATCCCCGGGATTCTCCCCTGTACTGAGCAAATCCACTGCGTGTTGGTTCCACTGAGTTTGCTCAGGGGTGATCCTATGAACTACAGAGCACCGAACCTTACTTCAGTACCAGGTAATTGGTTGAAATAATAAATAAAAACAGAATTATAAGACACCTATGTGAACATTATATGATGTTAATCAAGGAGGACAGTACGGAAGTATACAAAATAATGAATAACATAGAGAAGACAATTGGGTGTTTCTATTTACTCAGCTCATAAGAACAAGGGGACAATAAAATTAAAAGGTATCAAATTTGAAACTGATAAAAAAAATTAAAAAACCCAACAGAATACCAAGTTAACCTGTGAAATGCACTGCCACAAGGTATTGCTTGAGGCTAAGACCCTAGCAGGATTTTTAAAAGGATTACTGTATTGCACTACATGGATATTGAAAATACCCAGTTACACTACATAGGATTTTTTTTTTTAAAGAGCAGGGAGATGTCCCTTAGTGGTAGGTTATTCCATTAATGACCTTCATCTGACGCATCTGGCACTGGATGATCAGAGACAGCAGAGCAACTAGATGGACAGCTCTGATCCAATATGGCAATTCCTATGTACCATTTTCCCAGAGAATGTGGGATTTAGTGGATGTATTGTGATTTGTTCCTTCTTTGTCTGACTAGAGAGGAAACCTTTCTGAGCACCTGGAAAGCTGCATCTACTTTGAGGCTATGAAATTTAAGACATGCATATAAACAATAACTTCTCATTCACCAGATGCACATATAGCCCACTAGGAGCCTGGCAGCTCTGGACTTTTGGCTTATCTGGAGAAAGGTCCCTGGAAAAAAGTGAGGTTTGATGTTTTATATCAAGGTCCTGTGTATTGTATGATTCTGCAGCATCTTCCCCTTGCAACAGAATTGTGCTTCAGAATGTAAGGCCAAGATTGGATGCCTAAAGTTAGGTACCTAGATCCTCATTTACACTGCTAAATAGAAGTGACCTCATTTTCAGAAGTGCGCAGCATGAAAAATTTGTACTAAAGTCAATGGGAGCACTGTGTTCTCAGCACCTCTGAAAATCTGGCATCTTTTATTTCAGTGCCTAAGTAGGGATAAAAGCGTCTAACTTTAGCACCCATATTTGACAATTTTGGCCCAAGTAGGTTTTTTTAAAGTATGTTTCAAGCCCCCCGGGTTTATAAACTTGCTAAAAATAAAGAGAAAGACAAATTCCATGTGAAAACAGGGTTCTGTTTCTACCGTGTGCCTAGCAAACTTCTCCAGTGCCCCACACTATGTGGGATATCCCATTTCTCAGATGCCTTTGGACCAAGGACCTGCTATTCCACCCTGCTGCCACCAGGTCCCAGTGCAGTAGTGGCTGCTGTGCACATACCCTACCTTCTCCTTTTCCCTATTGGCAATGCTAGTGTAATGCCAACAGACCCCAGTCATTGGCAGGCAGGATCAAACCTGGGGCCTCTGAAGCTTAGTGCATGAGCCTCTATCTCATGAGCTAAAAGGCAACTGGCTATTAGCTAAGGCTGAAGAGCAAACTCACTGTCTTTCTTTCTCTCTCTAATTGGTCTCAGTGCCACTAGACAGGACAGAACACCACACCCAGGAGGTGTGTGGGTTACACTACAAAGCAGGCCTCTCTACAATGCTTCCTCCGGTCTTTACGGTGACAGGAAGCCTGGCAGAGAAAGACTTGCACCATTGGCCCTAGCGGCACAACTAGAGGAAAGGCAAAGATGTGCTCAGGCAGGGGGAACCCTGAGGCTGAGGAAGAGAAAGGTTGGGGAAAGTATTAAAAATGTGATGTCCTACTTCGTCCCTCATTTGGAAAGTCCCACATGTTGTCCTTCATTTTAGACCCCACTGTGCCACAATACAGCATTTAAAGGTGGAGCTGTATTGTGGCAAAACTAATTAAAAATAATATTCAAAAACATTTTCTGGTTTTTTATGCCATTTAATTTCATGCTGATTACTGTAGCACTCCAAAAATTGAGATAAAATTAATACATGAAGCAAAGTGAGAGAGGTATATAGGAAGTTAAAGGTGTTTGGAATCCCTAGAAAAATGTTACATCCGTTCTTCTCTAGTCAGTTTGACAGCACATATGGATTGCTCAAACTGAGTAACAACCTAGACTGCTTTCAAAATATATAATTTCCCCTGCAACATTTTAGCAAACAGTTCATAATCATCTTAGGCTTTTTATTCCTAGCATTTCAGCAATGTGAAATGTACCTTACATGCAAACAAATCTATAAATCATCTCCCTTCTGAGAAACTGCTGGCCACAATTCAGCTGAGCAGTCTTCTGAAATGCAATCAAGTGTGAAATTTGGGGATAAAATACCTATGAAACACAAACAGGGTCACAATACATATTTTTCAGAGCCAAAAAGAGCTGTACTAATGTCAGTGAATAATGCAGAATAGTCACATCTGAAATTAAAGCATGTTCCTTTAAGGAAAACCAGAAGTATATTTAATTTTTAAATTGCTAATGGCATCTCAGTGTTTGTAACTTTACAATGTTTTCTACTGTTCTGCTGTCTGTCCACCTTCCTAAGATAAAAAGGCAAAACATATTTCTTTAAAACCAAAGGGTGTGTGTGTGTGGGGGGGGGAAGTGCATGTAAAAAGTTTACTGCATTAATTGCAAAGGGAAACTGCATTCAGATCCTGAACCTGTCTAAATAATGCAGTGTTTTGCTCAAAACATTCTTAAAGAATATTTTCTGCCAATGCTGACAGTAAGCATAGCCCATGTGCTCTTAGAAAACTCACACTTTTGCTTGTCATGATCAGTAACAAGAATTAGCAATATTTTCTCATGAGATGTACAGTATACATACAATCATATATTCAAACATATGTAAAATATATATGGCAGAAAACAGCAACAAAGATATTCTTTCATAATGCCAGCCCATTACTAATGGCTAGTGAACCATATGTAAATATTGTTGTTTTATATCATATTCAACATATTTTCAATAAAATATTAAAATCCCAGAAGACTGTGCATCATAAAATGTACCAGAAAGCTTTTTCACTTTTGAAATAGTATTTAAAATTATTCTCTGCCCTGCTTAACATATCATTCTTATTTAATGGTATAGGTAAATATTTATTCACTTACTCTGCTAAAGCTGTATTGTTGAAGGAATGATCCTGAATACTGAAACAGAAACAAGAAAACATCAGTTAGTCAATAAAGCAGGCAGCCTCCCCAATTGTTTTTCAGTTGCTGGAACACATACAGAAACATGGCATTGCAAGGCAAGTCTCTGTGTTAGCTCTACATGCACATACCGTACGCTGGGCTGCTCTGCACATGCTCATAATCAAAGAACCATAGGGATTAGCCCTGTAATACTCACAAACCACAAAGCCCATCCAGCAGTGCTTTCAATATATGAACTCAGGTTGCCAGGAGATTCTCAAAAAGGGATCAGGCACTCTGCAGTTACAACTATGCTGTTAAATAGAAACTGTGATTTCTAGCACATTGATACAAGTGTTAGGTATTCTCATTCTTTAAACATTTATTAGCAGTCTGCTCATTATACACTATGTCACGTTTATTACTTCAAATAGGGATGACCAATTAAGGATGACTTTTCTTCAGTTGTCTAACAAATTCTGCTGATAGCCAAACTCCAAGGGAAGCTGCGAAAAAAATTAAACTGAATCGGAAGGAAGGGGTGCTAAGCTAACATAGGATTTTTAAATGAGCAGCATGGAAACTGCTTCTGCGAAAGAGGAATGGATAGCAAAATCCAAACTAACCCTGAAGTAAAGGGTCTGCAAACCTGGTTTTATACATCTATAAAGGTCAAATCAGGATTCAGATAAATGTGCTGATTCTGAGATAACCTGGAGCTTCCTGTCTACTTGCATCTTAAAAATCTGGTAAATATTCTGCTAGATCATCCTACAGTAGAAAAATATATTCTTGCTGCTACATGTTTTCCAAATAATGGAGTATTACGAGCATTCTTGATGTGTGACAATGGCACTGCACAGACTACAGCAAGAAACCAAGCAGAGATTCGGAGGCGGGGCTTCCTACTCACTGAAGCAGCCTGTGGCTAGCATGATGCGTGAACACAGTTCACAATCATCGTTAGCATGAATGAGGATCCAAAGCCACACCAGGACAAGGCAGCTAGAATTCCCCTTCCCTTAAACAATATTGACATTATCTCTTATTCATGTCTGTTCTGAGCTCGCTCATCCAATGCACATTGTTTTATAGACTCAAACTTTAAGGTCAGAAGGAAGCATTGTGATCATATAATCTGGCCTCCTGCACATCACAGGCAACAGAACCTCACACACCCACTCCTGTAAAGGACCCCTAACCTCTGGCTGAGTTACTGAAGTCCTCAAATCATGATTTAAAGACTTTGAGTTACAGAGAATCCACTATTTATTCTAGTTCATACCAGCAAGTGACCTGTGCTCCATGCTGCAGAGGCAGGCAAAAAAAACCCAGGGTCCCCTCCAATCTGACCTGGGGGGAAATTCCTTCCTGACCCTATATACAATGATTAGTTAGACACTGAGTGTGTGGGTGAGACCCAGGGGCCAGAAACCTGGGAAGGAATCTTCTTTAGTAACTCAGAGTCCTCCCTATCTTGTGCCCCATCCCTAGCCATTGGAGATATTTGCTACTAGCAGTCGCAGATAGGCCACATGCCATTGCAGGCAATCTCATCATACTATCCCCTCCATACACTTATCAAGTTCAGTCTTGAAACCACTTAGGTTTTTTGAACCCACTGCTCCCCTTGGGAGGCTGTTGCAGAACTTCCCTCCTTTGATGGTTAGAAACCTTAGTCTAATTTCCAGCCCAAACTTGCTCGTGGCCAGTTTATATCCATTTGTTCTAATGCCAATATTGACCCTTAACTTCAATAACTTCTCTCCCTCCTGGTGTTTATCTCTCTGATGTATTTAGCACAATTGTATCTCCCCTCAGCCTTCTTCTGGTTAGGCTAAACAAGCCAAGCTCTTTGAGTCTCCTCTCAGAAGGTAGGTTTTCCATTCCTCTGATCATCCTACTAGCCCTTCACTGCACCTGTTCCACTTTAAATTCATCTTTCTTAACCATGGGAAACCAGAATTGCACACAGTATTCCAGAGGTGGTCTCACCAGTGCCTTGTATAATAGTAATAACACTTCCCAGTCTCTACTGGAAATATCTCACCTCATGCATCCTTGGATTGCATTAGATTTTTTCATAGTTGCATCACATTGGTGCCTCATAGTCATCCTGTGATTGACCAATCCATCCAGGTCTTTCTCTGCTTCAGTCACTGATAAGTTCCATTTTATAGCAAAAATTCCTCTTGCAAGTACCTAAGTGCATGACTCGTACCTTGCACCATTACATTTATTTCCATTTCTGTTACTCCAGGTTTCAAGATCATCTTGGCTAGTCCATATTGGCAATACCTCCCAAGTTTGTGTCATCCACAAATGTTATTAGCACACACACACTTTCTGTGCCAAGGTCATTAATGAAAATGTTAAATAAGACTGGTCCCAAGTCCAATCCCTGAGGAATTCACTAGTAACCTCCCTCAGCCTGACAATTCACCTTTCAGTATGACTCATTGTAGTCTCCCCTTTAACCAGTTCCTTATCCACCTTTCAATTCTCACATTAATCCCCATTTAACTAATAATTTCCTATATGGAACTGTATCAGATATCTTACTGCTTTACAATGCGATCCAACCAATCAGTGCTCATTTTTTCAGTCCCAGAAGCTGTACTCCATCATCTGTAGCTGCTCCATGAACTCCACCAACAACCGCTATGTCCCACAGTGATCTGTCCTCCAAGAAATCATCAAGTTCCCCAATGATTCTATTCTTCCTACAGCTCTGCAAATACTGGAGGATTGTGTATTCTCTTCTTACAAATCTTTTCACAATAGGGCAGATGCTTCTGTCATTGATGGCAGACAGCAAAGGAGGGGGTCATGTGGGTTCTTGGGATTTTTTAAAAAAGCATGAAAATTATGCATATACAGGTCTGTCGCATCTTACGCGCATTTAACATGCGCGATTTCAACTTTACGCGGTCGGCAAAAACAAAAAAAGAGAAAAAAACAATTTTAATACTATACCTGTAGTGAGTGCGATTTCGCCTGCCATTGAACTCAATGGGGTTTTGGCTATACGCGGTTTTCGCTTTATGTGCCAACCGCGGAACGGAACCCCCACGTAAGATGAGACAGACCTGTAGATGACATTTTTGGTTGGGTTCAATTGCATGCTGGGAAGTTGACCCATTGCTCCCAGTCACTCCTGTATGTCTCGTTTCTGCCCCACCATGCATTGCCAAAACTTCCCAAAAGACAGTGTGCTAGCAGCTTGCACACTGAGATAGCTACCATGGTGCCCCACACTGTGCATCAACGCAAGCACTCTTGGTGAGTACACACAGTGACAATGGAAGGAACCCAGTATGCACATGCACAAGTGATATACTAACTGTGGCTTTATGTCAGTGTAACTTGCGTCAACCAAAGATTGTAGTGTAGACACAGCCTTAGATGCCTAGCTGCTAGAGAGTTATGACTCTCATGATTTTATCACAAGTCTCATGGTATTTGGTGTTTCTCCTAGATACTGGAATCAAGGGATTACATAAGATTCTCAGGTTTCTTGGCCTCATGGTTCCAGAGAAAAGTTTGAAAATGTGAAGCAACTGTGACCCTAAGGGCTCAGACACCAGAAGGCAAATAAAAAGAACATAAAATGAATTATTTTAAACATCTAATTTAAAATAAACAATCCCATGATTCTTAAACCAATCTCATAGTGTTTGGAGGCCTGACTCTTGATTTTTGAATGCTTGGTGTTGACAATACTGCTGGTATTTGAACCCAGAATTTAATGTGGGAGCCATTACTTATGGACACTACATTGCATCAACAAAAACAAACTCTTGGTTGAGGCAGAGCTAAAAATCAGATCCTAAGTATTTCTCAGACATGCTGAAAATGTTTACAAATCTGGGGGGGATGGGCATAAAATGGTCTCGTAAGTTTAACCTCTGCATTCCTACACACAAATTTAGATCAAATTCCCTGCTAATTCATACCCTATGTAAATCCACTGAAATAAAATGGGATTACATTGCTGTTACTTAGGCAGAATTTGACCTTAATATGGAGTTCTGAGTGATTTTCTCAAGGAGCATAGTATTCGCAGTGATTTGGATTGGAGGACCCCTACCTTGAAAGGTCACCATCAAACTGTTTAAATTACTCAAACTAATTTTAATGTCAAACCTCTATTACTAAATCGCTTTCCAGGCACATATTTTACACTTGTTTATGACTCATTTGCAGGCATAATTTAATTTCTTTTGGGCTGGAGGATGCTTTTAGCCAGTGTTTCTGGACAGACGCTCCATGCAAAAGCTAGTGCTGTAAAAATCATTTGGTAAATTTTTTTCTTATAAAACAGGCTATTAAAAAAGAGCCACATTAATAAATACACGGAAGAGAAGGCCTACTATAAGGTGGGTGCACAACTGGTTAGAAAACAATACTCAGAGAATAATTATCAATGGTTCACAGTCACACTGGAAGGGCATATCAAGTGGGGTCCCGCAGGGATATGTCCTGGGTCCAATTTTATTCAATATCTTCAGAAATGTTTTGGATAGTGGCATAAAGAGTACACGTATAAAGTTTCCAGAGTATACCAGGCTGGGAGGGGTTGTAAGTGCTTTCAAAGACAGGCTTACAATTCAAAATGATCTTGACAAACTGGAGAAATGGTCTGAAATAAACAGGATGAAATTCAATATGGACAAATGGGCACTTGAGAAGGAATAATCAATTGCACAAATACAAAATGCAAATGGCTGCCTAGGAAGGAGTACTGCAGAAAAGGATCTAAGGATTATAGTGGATCACAAACTCAATATAAGTCAACAATATTATACTGTTGCAAAAAAGGTTAATATCATTCTGGGATGTAGTAGCAGGACTGTTTTTAAGTAAGATAGGAAAAGGCCTTAACTGGAGTACTGTGTCCAGTTCGGAGCACCACACCTCGAGAAAGATGTGGACAAGTTGGAGAAATGATTAAAAAGGTCTAGAACATGTGACCTACAAGGATAGATTGAAAAAAACTGGGTTTGCTTAGTCTGGAGAAAAGAAAAGACGAAGCAGGAGGGGGCACACATGATAACAGTCTTCAAGTATGAAAAGCTGTTATGAAGAGAAGGTTGATAAATTGTTCGTTAGATCCACTGAGGACTGGACAAGAAGCAATGGGCTTAAATTGCAGCAAGGAAAATTTAGGTTGGACATCAGGAAAAACTTCCTAACTGTAGGGTTGTTAAGCACTGGAACAAATTACATAGGGAGGTTGTGGAATATCTGTCATCGGAGGTTTTTAAGAACGGGGTGAAAGTGGAAATAGGGACTTACCGGTATGGGGCTGGGTTGGGACTGGCTCTGGCCCCCAGAAGGGGCGGGGCCTCGGGCGGAAGAGGCGGAGATTGGGGGGGAGTCAGAGCCAGCCCAGCCCGCCCTGCACCAGTAAGTGCCCTCCCCCTCCGAGATAGCAGCAGCAGCCAGGGGCTCCGGCAGCAGTTTAAAGGGCCCAGGGCTCAGCCACTACTACTGCCCCAGGCCCTTTAAACCACTGCCGGAGCCCCCGGCTGCTGCTGCTAACCCAGGGCTCCAGCAGCGGGGCTCTAGGGGCTATTTAAAGAGCCTGGGCTCCCCTGCCTCTACCGCCCTGGCCCCTTTAAATAGCTGCTGGAGCCTGCCGGAGTGGCAGCAGGGCTCCGGCGGCTATTTAAAGGGCCCAGGACTCCCCTGCTTCTACCGTCCCAACCCTTTAAATAGCCCCCAGAGCCCTGGGGTAGCGGCGGCAGGGCACCGGCGACTATTTAAAGGGCCCAGGGCAGTAATTAATGGAGATATCCCATCTCCTAGAACTGGAAGGGACCTTGAAAGGTCATCGAGTCCAGCCCCCTGCCTTCACTAGCAGGACCAAGTACTGATTTTGCCCCAGATCCCCAAGTGGCCCCCTCAAGGATTGAACTCACAACCCTGGGTTTAGCAGGCCAATGCTCTAACCACTGATCTATCCCTCCCCCCCCCAAGTAGAGGCAGCGGGAGCTCCGGCCCTTTAAATAACCCCCGGAGCCCCGCTTCCACTACCCCAGGGCTCCGGCAGCGGGGCTCTGGCAGCAATTTAAAGGGCCTGAGGCTCCAGCCGCTGCTGGGAGCCCCAGGCCCTTTAAATTGCCATCTGGGGAAGCCAGGCAGCCTCTTGCCGGTACGCCGTACCAGGGCGTACTGGCTTACTTTCACCTCTGGGTTAGACAATGCTTAATTTGTAATGAAAGAGGTGCCAGGGTTCAAGCAATTTTTTTGCATTCATAACTGATGCAGCAAACCCAGAGATGCTGGGGCTATAAACCGCTAAGGCTAGAGGTGCCAGGGCTCAGGCCTGGCAAGCCCTGGCACAAATTAAGCACTGGGTTAGAGAAACAACTGTCAGGGATGGTCTAGATAATACTTAGTCCTGCCTCGGTGGAGGGGTCTGAACTAGATGTCCTACTGAAGTCCCTTCCAGTCCTACATTTCTATGGTTCTAGTGAAAACTGGATCGTTAATTGTGTTATGGCTAGATTTAGGGTTGGGTTGATTATGCTGCACTGTCCTCAGGAGCCACCGTAGTAGGGAATGTGATTACCAGAGTCACAATTCCTTCCCTGCTTTCCCCTTGCTCCAGATGGAAATAACTAACCTGCACCCATTACATTTCTCACGGGCTGTGGCTCTCTGCTCGCTCTCCCCACTTCTCTCTGCCCTCCCTCCACCCACCTGCTCTGGGCAGGAGAGTAGCAGGCATGCAGCCGCTGCTCTAATTCCCCTTTCCCCTTCATATCTGGAACGTCAAAAAGAGGAGCACTAACATGACCAACTAAAATGGTGGGGATTTTATTCTCCATTAGTCCCTTGCATGGCTAGTCACAATCCAACCCTTACTTCCTAATTTTCAGTATAGCCATTTGAATTGTTTCGGTCCGAAATATTATATACGACAATTCAATGTACTAAAATTCTCAGTGTCACGTATATTTCACTGCAACATATAGCTAAGGCACTGTACCTATCATTCTCAAGCTTTGAGAAAAATTTCTGCTACTGTACATGCAGTTTTGGATTTAAGCACAGAATTCAAGATTTATTTTTAATAACTTTAAAAGTTGAAGTTATTCAAATTCATATTGTTATTGCAAGTAAAGTTTTATCTGTGTTGCATTATTTTCAGGCTTTGGACAATTTCTCTGCTCTACATATTTTTGTAAAATCATAATTTTGGAGACACACGTTCTTTCTAAAAAAAGCCAACCCTTCCCATTACAGACCCACTATTGATTCCACCAATAGTGGAATTGGCAAAATAGGATAAAACCATCTAAAATATCACATGCCAGCACTTAAGAGGAATGATTTTGGAAATTTTCAAGCAAGTAAGTTTGTGCATTTTGGAGAAATCAGTATTCAAAATAAAATGAGATTTTACTTTTGAAAATCCATTCATATATCTCTGTCCTATCATATCTCTAGAACAGCTTTGACTAGAAACTCCGTATTTGTTTTATTCTGTTGATCATAATTATTCTGCAGTAACAAATACTAAACACTCTAGCCCAGAAGCACAAAATATTCATGTATGCAAGTGCACTGCTCTGCTTTCTCGATATGCAGCGTAGCTTTTATTCTGTTGATCTTGCTGGTTTTGGGGTGGGAATTATTTAGATATTAACCGGACTTTTCACATATTTAATAAAGCCATATGGTCAATGTGCACATTATGAACATCATTAGTCATCTGTAGGCACTAGAAACACACATCAAAAAGTACATGGCCCAGACTGTGATGGAAGAAGGGGAGGCAGGGAGACGTGGGTGGAGGGTAAGGTGGGTTCAGTCTGAGAAGAGCAGAACAAGGAAAGCCAATGGAGGTCACATCATCTGAAATGGGAGGGAAGAGGCATATGGAAACTACAGGTTGTGAGGAGAAGGAATGTATTTCCTTTGTGCTTAGTTTGCAAGGCTTTGGTTGTCCAAGTGACTAACTATCCATCCACAGACTTTCTAATGGTTTGGTTTCTTCTACAAAGTGGAACCTTATCTTCGAATTTCCAGGATATGATTTTGTGTTTTGAGAAAACTACCATGTTCAACTTTAACTCCATAATAATGACAATTTTGTCCTGGGAATTAAACTCTTTGTTCAGGAACATTTGAAGGAGACATACATATTTACAGGGAAATCTGAATTCCCTGGTGCACTGGGGGAGTTAGTATTTCTCCATTTAGTGATTTGTTGTCAGATGATTCAAAGTATGGTTCAGTCCTATAGAGTGTGATTAGCACTGATTGCAGTCTTTTTTTAATCTGATTTTTTTTAACAGCCCAAAATTACTCGTACTGAAATGCTGCATAAGTGGCAATTACATTTAGCACTCTATTTTATAATATACAACTGAACTGAAGTTAAAAAGAATGCAGAACACTTCAAATGGTCACTAACAGAATGTATGTAACGATGCACTGAAGGCAACTCCCTGGGGTTTCTGGGAGGACCTTATTAAAATCCCATCATCAAACTAAAGGGAAAATTGGAATGATTTCCCTGCATTTAATGGAGCCCCCCCCCCCCCCCCCCCCCCGATTCAAATCATCCCTGCCAGAGTTAACTTATCCCTGAACCTCATAAAAATACCACAGAGCAAATAATTACCTTTGAGATGCAGCAGGTTTTGCCAAATAACAGCTTCCAACCCCACATGCTCCTGCAAAGTCTTTACCTCCACTCTGATGCCCCTCGAATCACACTGGTGAGGCACTGTTCTATACTACACAGTATACTTTTTGTGGACCCAGCAGTACAGATTTAATATCAATTTGTTTGTCAAGGGGTGCTACTCCCCTCCTCAGTTATGGTTATGACAGAATATATTTGTCTCAACAAAAAACAAATTTGATGGATTCCCCAGTCACTCATCTCTAGGCATTGCAAACACAGGCACTTCTGACCCATGGGGGTTTCTCACAGGATAAAACTGTGGGGCGATTTCTGTGCAAGTATTGGCAGCACATAACTGATTAAAATCATAAGGGGCGGGTGTTCTATCCTTTCCTAAAACTGGAGCCCATATGATTTTTATGCCATTTTCTGATGAGCAAGGTATAAACCAAGCAAAAGCCACGTGAGCAAGCAATCACATGCCAGTTTTCTGCAGTGATAAATACTGAACACTCTGCCCAGCTGCACAAAATGTTCATATGTGCAGCGCTCTGCTTTCTCAATGTGCAGCCTGGCTTTGCAGGGATAATGTTAGCAGAGACACTAGAACATTTTTTAGACAAATTAAAGCAAAGCACAGTGATTATACGAGGAAGCCAGTTTTGAGCAGTGACTCCAGTTTTCTGTATCTTTAATTCTATCAGTGACCTAATTAGCACATCATGTGAATGGCAGCGGAAGACAGTGTTCAGATGCTCTTGCTGTCTCACTTCAAAAAAGATACACAGTCAAGCTTTCTGTGTAACCTACATGTAGATTTGCTATAGTAAAATGATCCAGAAATAATCCCATAAAAATTTTGGGGCACATTTTCTTGGGGTGTTTTACGGTCTTCCTTAGTGAACATGAAAAATTATACAGGCACATACTTGAAATTGAACTTTCCATTTGCCAGCTCATCAACATTTGCACACATATTTTCTATAATCTAACACCTGCCCGTATGAAAGTATTGGATTTAGAGCTGTGCAGGAACCAGAATTCCCATTATATGGAAAATTTTCCATTTCCAAAAAAACTTTCATTCCAAATGGAACAAGAAGTCAGATACGAAACATATTCCACATATAGGCTATTATGGGGATTGGGGGGAATCTGGTTTGGAAGAACTGAAAATAGAATTTTTTGAAAACTTCTGACTTGAGCTCCTCACCAAGTGGGCTGCTCTAGAGCCTGGGGATGCAGGTGAGCAGGAAACCTGATTTCCACCAAAAGGTTTGATTTCATTGAATCAGCATTTTCAGAAACAAATCTGTTTTGCTGCAAAATTTTCAACCAGTTCTAGCTGGAATGGTCCTCCGCATAACAGAATGCCCCCAACAGACTTTGCATAGTAAATTCTAAAGATTGAGCATACACAGGTATTAGACTAAAATATGCACAAACCTATTTTGTAGAGCACAAGTCACTGTTTGCAAAGTACTTTCCCTAATTAAATTGGTCTAGTTTTCATTAAGTCATCAATGACTTTAGCCCAGAGCATTCTTCCCGTGGTTTTTGTTCCCAGATCATTCTGCCTGGGGGAGAGTTGAATATTCAACTACTGGAATGGCTCCAGACAGGGCCGACTCCAGGCACCAGCCCACCAAGCTTGTGCTTGGGGCGGCACCTAGAGGGGGGCGGCGTGGTGCGGTGCTCCGGCTCCGGCCGCCGGGGAGAGCGGGGCCACAGCCAGGCTCGCCGCCCTCCCCCCGGCGCTCTGGCCGCCGGGGAGAGCGGAGCGCCGGCCGGGCACTCCGCCCTCCCCCCGGGGCTCCGGCCGCCCTTTCCCCCTCTCCCGCGCCCTCTCCTGCCGCGCTGGGGGCGGGGGGGCAGCCGAAGGCTTTTTAGCCTGGGGCGGCAAAAAAGCCAGAGCCGGCCCTGGCTCCAGAAAGGGGGGAGAGTGGTATGGAGTCAGCCACCCACCTCTGCCATACAGGAGGGATAAATGTCACCTCCATGTGTGAATCTAAGGTTCACCATCTGGGCCGATACATTTACATATAATGTCTTTTGATGTGCACCTTGCTAAGCATTTCACATTTTGAAGCAGACATAGTTGCTCTTTGGACATTTACATCCTGAAGTTTGCTTAAGCAGTTTGCGGAGTTTTGGACTGCATATACTGTACATTTTATATAACATTTTGTGCATGCAACTGAAAATGTGTCCTCTAAGAAGCAGCATTTGTACAGTGCTAAGTGCAATAGGGTCCTAGTCCATGACTAGGGCTCCTAGACCTTACTTCAATACAAATAAATAATAAAAATAATAACTGCCACCAATTTGAAATGTTGTCACTGGTGATGCAAAACATTCTCAGCATTAAACCCAGAAAAATAATGCTTTTTCCTATATTATTTGGAGCCTTGAATTAACATGCTAAGGAGTTTTGTCTGCCTCAGGACTGTGGGAATGGGCCTTTAATTTTGGTAGAGTTGAATATCTCTATAAACAACTCCAAAGCATCCCAGTGCAGCATGCATTGGGTTTCTTGTCAAACCCAGTTGTGCCAGATAAATGATGGATGCTGGTCAAACCAATAGCCCCTACATGACTGCAGTCATCCCAAAAGGGGCTCCCCACCAACAGGGAGGCACACATGACAATACTGCTTGTGTGGGAGATACACCAAATTCAAACTGGATTAATGCCATGGTGACTCAAGCCAAACTACTTTTCTGACTGTATCAGTGCTTTACAAATGGTAAAAGTGCTGTGTGATCTGTCCAGAATACTTCAGCAGATCAGTACAACAATAAAAGAAAGGATTACTACTTAAGGCAGAAAAGTATTGCTCTTTTCCATGACTCACTTAAGAAAACATCACAGGATGTAGAAATGACCTTTTTGAGCAACTCTCTGTGGTTGGTCCTCTAACTGAAGCATCAATCAGCCCTCTCACTTCATGTGTGTGTGTGTTGGGAAGAGAAGAGGAGAGAGCTGCTATATCTTCAGATGAGGGACAAGCAGAACATCAGAATATTAAATCATTCTATCATTTGTCCAGCATTTGCTGGAAACCACTAGAGCTATTTATATCTCTCAGATCTCTCCAAGGTCTCTGATGGTGAAAGTACACCGCAGGCCTCACATGCTTTTCTTACACTCACACTAACATTTGGCTACAGATTTCATAAAAGAGCAAAGAAATTACAGTGACATGGAATACCAAAATTATTAATATCATATATATATAAAATACATTAAAGGAGCATTAAAATTGCAAAGCCAAGCACTCAGAAGTTAAGACATGCCAGAATTAAGGTTGCTCATGCATCTTTAGTTTATCCTTATTTTGCATATATATTATGATAGTCCTGACCAATATCACAGAAAAAATCTGTGCCAGAACCAGGAAAAGAAACCAATTCTCCTGGGGCACAGTCCAGTGCCTTGAACACAAGAGAACATCCCTTTTCTTCTTGGAACCATCTGCCTTATTCACTTGTCATGCACTTAGAAACCATATGGTAAGGATGCCAATTTTAAGTTTGTATCTCAGGTTATTCCAATATTTTCAAATGCAAAATGGAAAGTAATAGTGAAACTGATAACTCTCAGTAACTCAAGCTCTCAAAAATTGAAGGGTGGGGAGCAAGAAATAAAGTAAGTAAACCTTGGTATATTATAATTATAACTTCAATGCCTTTGTTTTCAGTGCATTGCACCTTTAAATCTCTACAGAGCCATGCACCCATTTTGTGTTCATTTCAGTGCAGACCAGCACAGAGGAGGCATATACACTATGTGCTCTCTCTTGGCTCTTTACTTTTGTTGTTTCATGTTTTGATGTTCTCTTTATCTAAAATAAAGGTCATGCTGACATATCATCTTTGATTTTCTCTATGAAGAAAAAACACAGCACAATCCACTCTACTTAAATTGTAGACTTTGACTTAAGTGCCCCATTGCAGATCTTAAATCATTAGTTATCTGAGAATCTGAACTGATGGATAAACTGTTTACTTGAAAAAACATCAAAATGCATGTGGACATTTCCTTTCTTCATAGTGGGTAAGGGTAAGACGTATGTGGGATAAGGCGTTTTGTAAGACCTCCCCGATACCCAACTGGGGCCTCAAGCCACTACTGTAAATAAACAATAAGATTCTGCTCAAACAATAGTTTCACCTACCTCAAAAATGTACATGACAAACTGCCACAATAAAAGGAACTCTAAGGAGAACAAACCAATAAATCCTGTCAAATGCAAGAATGATGTTAGAAGAACTTATGCACAGAACAGCAACATGTACTTAGCGCAATTGCTGCTTAATGTCAGAGTTTATTTGTAGTGACATGTAAACAGAACCTCTTTGATGTGCTAGTGGTTCTGTACCAGTGATTTGTGTATTTTCAAAGGGCACTTGACTTTCTCCTCTGCTCCCCACTGTCCCTCTCATTCCAGCCTTGGATTTGTTCTAGGGATGTTTATAAACTAGTCAGATAAAGTACAGACAGATGCAGACCTTCACCCAAAATTCAACCCAAACCTTTTTTTAGCTCAGAAAAATTGTGGATGTCTGTTTTTTCCATTGATGTTCATATTCACTTACCTCTAGCCTTCCTGGCTCTCATGGGGACCAGAAACTGAGGAGTCAAAATACTGAGAAAGACTATTCTCTCGGGGCCAGATTTTCAGCTGGTGTAAATCAGTGTAGCTCCATGTGGATCTATGCCAGTTTACACCAGTTGAGGATCTGGCCCACATTTGTGGCCCAAGTTAGCTGATCCCAGCCATCTGATTCACATTCACAGTCTAGAGCAGCAAGTCAGACTGATCCTCCAACCCTTTGAGAGTTTCTCCCTTCACTATCCTATTTCTCTCTTCCTCCCAAGAGCAATTTGATGCAAAGCAATAACAGCTCCTGGTGAAGATAGACCTTAAAAGTCTCAGTATGTAATCCAATCGGAGACTATGTATTTAATGCTAGATTGCAATATGCCACTACAATACTGTAACAATCTCCTTCCTGTTCATGAATTAAAGTATACTACAGAATGTTGCTCCTATTGACAGGGTTAGGAAGAAACAGAAAAGCCCCCAAGCTGGGCCATACCTGATATGTGGAGTATCTTACTCCCACCCTAAACAGGACACAATAATAGCAGAGACATTTCATGATTGCCACAATTCTTATCCTCAATTGTTTTTACCAAACTTATATCATGTATGGTTCAAATAGTATTTGGAGTTCATGGGTCTAAATCAATTTCTCAAATTTTCCATATCATGACCCATCTCATGAAACAAAAATTCAACTAGTTATTACATTTGCTTTTCCATGTGTATCTGAATGATGGACTAATCTTTAGAAGTGGGTAGTGGTCAGCTATTACTCTGCTCATCTCTTCATGGGATTTACTTTCTCCATTCTGTAGAAGAATTATGCAGTTTCAGTTACTACAATCAGTAGTTCTCATAAAATCAGCGTAATAGATCTGTCTCAGTTCCAGTGGCAAAAGCTCTCTCGGGTTTTCTTTTAGTAGAGCAAATTTGAAACAGGTTCTAAAACCTTGCCAAGGGATGCAGGAACATTTTGTGTCTCGAGATCAGGTGCTTGAACCCTATATAAAAGTGCAGGATTCAGTTAGAGTGGTAAGTATCTTTTGTTAACTCCAACCAGGCTTTGATAGGGTCAGAATATCTCTCTTGCTTTCTTTCATGCAGAGGCAACTGAAGGCTGGGACACAGGAGGTCCTGCAGGGAAAGCTTGGGTAAAAGGCTTAAGCTGACATTTTTCTATTATTATTTTAGTTACTAATAAAGCCAAACCCTAGAAAAGGGTATAGGTTTGAACTACAAACGTGTGTACACAGCTGTGTGCAGATTCTGTACAGGATAGCTGGGAACTCCACCTGCTTACTAAGTGTTGGCAAAATGAAATGTTTCCGTTATAGTTAAGACATTTTTTGAAGCTCCAAGGCACTGTTACAGCTTATATGCTTTGACCCACAGAATTCACAAATGATTTACTGCTTTGTTTAATGTCCTGCTAAATCTGGTTTATCTTGTCTGACTTTCCATAATTCATTTTAATCATTTCAGTGGTGGCACTTTTCCCATTAATTGTTGTGGCGCCTGCACTAAAAGATTTTTACAAGCAAATAAGTTACACCTCTACCCCGATATAATGCTACCTCGGGAGCCAAAAAATCTTACTGTGTTATAGGTGAAACCGCGTTGTAACGAACTTGCTTTGATCCGCCGGAGTGCGCAGCCCTACCCACTCCCTCCCCCGGAGCGCTGCTTTACCACATTATATCCGAATTCATGTTATATCGGGTCACGTTATATCGGAGTAGAGGTGTATTATTTGGGAATGGCAAATTTGTTGTCTCACCCTGCTAATGCTTTTAGTAAACCTCTCTTCGGGTGTGCAGATTTTTTTTAAAAAATTAGTTAAATGTAGCTATGCAGTAAGTCCACTGAGTCACTCAATTTATGCCAGAGATTTAGTTCATGGAGTCACAAGCAGGTCCAGGGGAGTTGTGATAATGACAGCTCTTCCTTTGTTTATGGCCAGTTGGGAGAGGCAACCTGTGGCAATTTTGCTTTTGTAACCTGGGACCAGACATAATCAGCTGTTGCAGAATTCATGGCTTGAATTTGTATTCCGTACATCCTTTTAACTAGCCCAAGACTAATATTTTCAATCACCTAACTGGAGCTTACCCTATCACTGGTACAACATGTTTTCTCCATTTTGTGGTCAAGTTCCCTGTACACACTACTGCTATTTCAAACAACTGCTTGCATGTTATATCCTGTCTCCATCACGGCCTCGTTATTTATTACTTTTGGTCCATCTGTACTTAAGACCACTCATTTCAAGTTTATGAGGTGATTGAAAATATGAAAGTCTTGGGCTAGTTATGTGGGTTTATGAGATTACACATGTAAAATATGGATTCTTCTATGACCATTCAATTCTCATTAGCATGTCAGATTTTCTTCTTTTGATTGTTCACATATTTCATGGTGTCATCAGAAATTGAATCTGGTAGTTGCGGTTCATATTGGAGATATTTGTATTTCAATATTTTGAGGGTGATAATCCTTAAAGTATTTTTTAAAAGTGTTAATTGAGCAAGAAATCATGAGGCCCTTATACTGTTTTTATTCAGTCCTTATTCAGATCTATTCTAATTAGGGTGACCAGCTAGCAAGTGTGAAAAATCAGGATGTGGGGTGGGGAGTAATAGGCGCCTATATAAGACAAAGCCCTGAATATCAGGACTGTCCCTATCAAATCAGTACAGCTGGTCACCCTAATTCTAATTGACCTCACTCCATGTAAATAATAAAACTCAATAAAGACCCAGACCCACAGTTTAGCCCTGGCTACATAAATATGCATATTTTTTAACCAAACGTGTTGGTGTGTATTTTATGCAAGTCTTCAAATATTTTTTTCTGAAATACATTTTTCCGTGACCCTATCAATGGTTTATTTTCTCTATGATAAATTGCCCTTCTTTATTTCTCTCCTATTTCTATTTATCCCTATTTTTACTGCCTGTTTAGTTTTTTTAAAAAACCACCTAATCATCCAGTTTCTCAGTAAAAAGATGCATTGCAGTTTAGCACTGATAATCAGTTAGCTTTTCAGAAAAGCCTGAAAATGTGTCTAACCCACTTCTTTATTTTTAAACAACAAATACTTTTTTAAAAAGAAAATTCTGGTTCACCCAACGGCAGGTTCTTAGCAGGGTATATCCTACAGGCACTTATAAAGAGAATGTAAAACAACTAGGACAAGAGACAGGGGCGGCTCCAGGCACCAGCACAGCAAGCGCATGCCTGGGGTGGCAAGCCGCGGGGTGCGGCCTGCCGGTCGTTGTGAGGGCGGCAGTCAGGCAGCCTTCGGCGGCATGCCTGCGGGAGGTCTGCCGGTCCCGCGGCTTCGGCAGCAATTCGGCAGTGGGTACGCCGAAGGGGCGGGACCGGCAGATCACCCGCGTGAGCAGCGGACAGAAGGCTGCCTAACTGTCGTGCTTGGGGCGGCAAAAAACATAGAGCCAACACATTATAGAAATAAAATTCTATAGAAATAAAATTATAGAAATAAAATAACTTTGCACACAGTTCTTTCACACAATATTCCATCTTTGTAGCACAAAAAAGGGAATCTATAGATAGTGTAAGTGAATAGTGTGGAGATCTCTTATATAGATATGTTTGAACTAGCCTCCTGATTACATAAGAACATTTTCTTTTCTGAGAGAGGCCGACCCAATGTAAAGCAATGATGTGCACTGGAACACAGGAGATTAACTCATTTCAATTATTTAAACTTAAAAAGGCACTCATGGTAACTACATGACTATGTATTGTTCTTTATTTTAACTCCCCTTCACCACTGCCTTGTATGGTGTACCCCTTTTAGAAACTTAAAAATATATGTTTATATCCTAACCAGTTAGCTCGTCTCCATTTCCATGTAGGAAATAAAAGGAGGTAATCGAAGAAGCTGCTGGTGTAGGAGGTGGTGGAGTTCACAGGCCTTCTCCAGCTGCTTTAAAGGCACATAGTACAGATTATGCTTACGTGATGTAAAGTGGTCTTAGAGGACTGGAGAAACTGGCCTATTTAAATTTTGGTCATTGTGCTTCAAGGGGTACGTGGGCATAACTGAGGGCAGAATTGAGCCTTCTCTGTTTTGCTGCGTTTCTAGTGTGTCTGTTTCAGTGATAGCTATAGGAACCTTTGCAGGCTTATTCCTGCACTGCTGCTGGAGCTGGGAGCATAGCCAGCAGCCGCTGCTCTCTCCTCTCTGCTCTGGAGGTGGTGCTTATGGGGGCCTAAGGCAAAGTTTGGGGTGGCCATAGCCCTCTCAAGCAGGGCTGGCTCCAGGGTTTTGGCCGCCCCAAACAGCCAAAAAAAAAAAAAAAAAAAGCCACGATCGCGATCTGCGGCGGCAATTCGGCGGAAGGTCCTTTGCTCTGAGCGGGAGTGAGGGACCGTCCGCCGAATTGCCGCCGAATAGCTGGACCTGCCGCCCCTCTCCGGAGTGGCCGCCCCAAGCACCTGCTTGCCAAGCTGGTGCCTGGAGCCGGCCCTGCTCTCAAGACCCCCCCACCAGCGCTGCCTCTGCAGCAGGAAGATCTATTCCTTGCTCTTCTGAGTTACAGATCAACGCCAATAGTGGCTACTGGATATAGTCTAGCACAACTCGGAACTACTGTTCCAGCTTTGGAAAAGAACATATTTCTAAAGTGGCCAGACAGGAAGTGATTAGACAAATTGGATAAAAGGGCTAAAAGAGCTTATGAATAATTTTACTACAGACATCACTCAGTTAGAGAGCTGCCTGGTCTAGAACCTGGTGACCATGTTCATGTCAAATTGGATAGAGAAGATGGATGGACAACTTCAGCTGTTGTAAAGGAAAAGAATGTCGCACCCAGATCCCTTGTGACCAAGACCAACAGTGGAGAGTTCAATAGAGACCGTTGACATCTACAGTTTGTTCCCCAGAAACAGAGCAAACTCTACTCATGGCAGATGCAGAAGAAGACTCAAGGATTTCAAACCAACCATAGCTGGTCATTACAACTAATGGATGGCCAAATAACCAAGCTGTTATGCTTTTGGGTCACGTAATTAGAAAATCAGTACTGTTCAGAGACACTTAGACTGATCCCTAGTGAACCTGAAAGGCAGCCTGATAGTGTAAATATTGTAAATATTAGGAATGCAGAACTTAAAGGGGAAGATATAATGGGATACTAAACTATTATACTGTTCAGCCACTAGGAAGCACTGTCTATAAAATCACCTTATTTAAATGAACCTCAGCTATACCTGGCAGACCATTAAAAAAATCTTATGATAAATACATCTGGTGTGTATAAGCAAGCTCTAGCCAGTCCGTAGCTGGAACTGGAACATGACATGTTCTCAAATGAACTCACACAGAAAAATGATAAAAGATAAAAACACCACATCACCTGGGGGTGAACATTTTTCATGAAGTGATCACTTTATATCTGACCTCTCAGCTCTCATCCTCAAAGAAAATCTGAACAACACTCTCAAAACACAAGCCTGGGAAGTAAATTCTTAACTTTGCTAGACAATAAAAACCATGTACTGAATAGAGACCCTGGATTTATGGCTTATTACAACAATCTATAACCCACTAAACCACACCTGTCCCCCCAGATCCTCTCCTTTCAATGACTAGAAAGGTATTAACAGGCCACTTCACCTTGAAGGGTCCCTTGAAATACATTTTAACTACTTATGCTAAACATCTGTTTCACCTTGTATTTAGCTATGACACACTGAGTACATTTCCCACTCTGAGTACATTATTGTGGATTTTTGGATTTATTCTTTTCTGATTTTGTTTTTTCCATTTAAAAAAAAATTCCATCTCCCCTGGTCCTGGGACCGTGGCCAGGGAGACAGACCTTCTCTGGCACCGGGGCTGCAGCAAGGAGACTTCTTTATTTTTTGTATAGTGCTGGGTGTTTTGGTTTTCTTTAAAGCACTGGATTCCATGTTATTGTTTTGATTCCGTGATTCCATCCATGTTCTCATTAATGCAGATTTCATCGGGCCCTACCTCAACCATCTTGTCTCTCTAATATCCTAGAACCAACATGGCTACAAAAACACTGCATACAACAATGAAGGAATATAAGAATTTTCTCATCCATGACCTAGTATTGCTTCATAACCACTGCTGATTTGGGGCAAATTATTTCTTCTCACATAAATCCTTCTGTCTCATGAAAACTGTTTGTGACTCAGCTGTTTCCTGTGTAGATCTGCTTGAAGTGAAGCAGAAGCATATGGGAAACATATTTGTGCTGGAAGTGGTAGAGCCACTTTGTTATCAGTTCTCCTAGCTTTGGGTCAGAAGCGATATGAAAATCACTTTTCCTTTTCTGAGCAACTAAATTATTTGCTGTGTATCATGCTGTCTGCTGTTTGTGACACTCTATTTTCTGACTCAGTCTCTGCTAACCCTGTGACCCTCCAATCTCTCCGCTGTGCTGTGAAATTCGTTTTCAGTTTTATATCATGATGTGTGGAAGTAAACTCAAGGAAGTTTTGCTCTTAATTTTAAAAATGACTTTCATCTCCCAGTATTGCAACACCAACCAGCCAAAGATCATTCCTGATAGATGGTTTTATTTAATTTATAGGAGGGCTTTTTAATTTTGGTTACAGTCACAATCGTCAGTAACACTCAGACAGTGATAACAGAGCCAATGAAAAACAGTAAATTACCGCCAAGGTTGCAAGGACTGTCTATTTCTTTTATACAAATTGGAGGGAAAGGAGGATTGGGTGTGTTTTTTTGTTCCTCTGGAGATACTGCCAGTTCTTTTTAGAAACTGGTACTGAATATTGGAATCTAAAAGTAGGAATGTGCAGAAAGGTTCAGAACTAGAGGAACACCTTTCTGTCATCTAGTATTTAAAGAGCAATGGCACACATTGTCAGATCTGGGTGCCTAAAGTTAGGAGGCTAAATCCATAGATTTTAAAACATTCAAATTTGAAAATTTTGTCCCATGTGTCCCAATATTTTTATTTGGTCATAACTGGAGCTGTAATTATAGTTTTTGGCCACTGGTGCTCTGCCTGAGACAGACTACAGTTATGCCTAAGCTTCTGTCTATTACAAAATAGAACAGAAAAGAATGAATGAAACACTATCAACGTTTACCAAGGCAGCCAGTCACAATGGGGAATGACTCCCCTTCCAGGTCTGCCAACTGGCAGCTGTTCAGAACAGCACTCTCCCTGCAATTCTTCCCTCTGTCTGCCACCAGCATCACCTTCCAAGCCACACCTGATCCAATTCCTGTTCCTCTGCACAACGGGTACCTGACATCCCTCTCCACTCCTCTCCTCTCCTCTCCCCTCTGCTATTTCCTCATTAACCAAAAGATCCACATATCATGAGCCAGGGTAGCAAAATAGAAGAATAGAATATCAGGGTTGGAAGGGACCTCAGGAGGTCATCTAGTCCAACCCCCTGCTCAAACCAATCCCAAACAGATTTTTGCCCCAAATCCCTAAATGGCCCCCTCAAGGATTGAACTCACAACCCTGGGTTTAGCAGGCCAGTGCTCAAACCACTGAGCTATTCCTCCCCCCGTAGCAAATCATGAGAGTGGCTTAAAAATCAGGTGGATTTTTTAAGTTTCCTTTGCCTTCTGGTATTTGAGCCTTTAGGGCAGGGGTAGGCAACCTATGGCACTCATGCCGATTTTCAGTGGCACTCTCACTGCCCGGGTCCTGGCCACTGGTCTGGGGGGCTCTGTGTTTTAATTTAATTTTAAATGAAGCTTCTTAAACATTTTATAAACCTTATTTACTTTACATACAACAATAGTTTAGTTATATATTATAGATTTATAGAAAGAGACCTTCTAACAACGTTAAAATATATTACTGGCATGCAAAACCTTATATTAGGGTGAATAAATGAAAACTCGGCACACCACTTCTGAAAGGTTGCTGACCCCTGCTTTAGGGTGTACTCAGGTCACATTACCAAGCTTTTCTCTGCAACTAGAAGTGCTAGAAAACCACTTCAAAATAAAAAATGAGAGTTGAGATTCTCATTTAATCACTTGACCCCAGGTGCTAGGTATAACAGACAGACTGTTGTATCCACCAGGCAAAGTATTAACAACTTCAACAGAACTTTATTTACAGTGCAAGTCTCTTCTCCAAGCTGTAGCTGCACACTCTGTAACTCTCCCAGCCTCCTCAACTCCTCCCCCCTCCTTCCTGTTTCCTGTCCTTTCAGACTCCCAACAGCCAGTGCTCCCAGTTCTAATAATTACAAGCAGCATCTAAACACCATATTCCCTCCTCTCTTAAGAAACTTTCCAAATTAAAATAAACATTGTTGTTCTAACCCCAGGAACAAATATGAAACAAGACACTATACTGTTGGCAGGAATATTACACTGAAAACACTGTAGATACTACATAACATAGTCTCTAGTCCAGGCAGGTGGTCGTCTGAGTCTGACAGGCCGTCTCTCAAGCCCTAGTTCCAGTGCAATGTCTTGTTGTGTTGGTTCTACAGTGAAGTCATCCAATGCAGACTGGGTATTGGCATAATCTCCTCTTGGTGCATAGGCAGGTGCAAGATAAGAAGCATTCCATACCCGCCCATCAGAAAGTCGATAGGTGTAAGGTCCCTTCTTCTCTATGATTTTAAGAGGAGCTGTGAATTTATGAAAAAAGAACAGGAGTACTTGTGGCACCTTAGAGACTAACAAATTTATTAGAGCATAAGCTTTCGTGGACTACAGCCCACTTCTTCGGAGGCATAACAAGAAGAAGTGGGCTGTAGTCCACGAAAGTTTATGCTCTAATAAATTTGTTAGTCTCTAAGATGCCACAAGTACTCCTGTTCTTTTTGCGGATACAGACTAACACGGCTGCTACTCTGAAACCCGTGAATTTATGGTCCCCTTTGCGTAAGATTCCAGGTTTTCGTATTCTAACAAAGGAACCACACTCAAACTTTGGTTCCTTAGCACTCTGCCGTTTGTCTGTGAAAGCCTTAGACTTTGCTTGGTTCTGTTCAACTGTCTTTCTCACATCATCCTTGTTTGGGGCATCAGGTCGTGCCTTTAACAATCCAGCAATGTTCAGTTTAGTAATCATCTGTTTCCCATGAAGTAACTCTATTGGTGATCTTTGCGTTGTGGCATGTCGTGTAGCCCGCTATGCTTGCAAGAAATCAGTAGTGAAGGGGATCCACAATCGCCCTTCCAGTTTAGCTGTTTGCAAACTCTCTTTCAAACTTCTGTTAAACCGTTCGATTTCTCCATTGGCTTGAGGGTAATATAGGGATGACCTCCTGTGTAAAATGTTCCTCTCTGCTAGAAAAGTTTCAAACTCCAGGGAAGTAAATTGACTACCATTATCTGAAACCAGTTCTTTGGGGTTACCTTCCCGGCTCAAAACTGAAGAGAGAAACTTAATTACTGTAGCAGAAGAAATTTGTGATGTAAACGCTACCTCAGGCCATTTGCTGAAATAGTCTATTAAAGTGATGGCATATCAACAGTCAATTGGAGCAGTATCAAAGGGTCCTACAATGTCAATCACCACTTTTTCCCATGCAGATTCAGGAAGAGGAACAGGCTGTAATGGAGGGTTACATGTCACTGCTGTCTTATCATGAATTTGGCAAGTGACACAGGATTTTATGAGTGCTTCAGTTTGAGAGTCCATCCCTGGCCACCAATACAGATCCCGTAGTCGTTGTTTGGTTCTGACAATTCCTTGATGAGTATTGTGTGCCAGGTGTATGAGTTTTGACTGTAATTATTCTGGCACAAGTAGCCGGTGTGTACCTCGTAGCACACAGCCATCGAGCAAAGAAAGTTCATCCCAAACTCTAAAATAAGGCAGCAAAACTGGGTCAAGGTTTTTAGGGTTACTGGGCCATCTCTTTGTCAGAAATTCCCGTAGTTTTTGTTGAATTGGACACGCTGAACAAGCAGCTGGAGATTGTTCTCTTGTAACTGCAGTAAGAGTGCTTGTAATAAGCGCAACTACTACATCCTCATCCTCCGGTGGACCATCTGGTGAAGGAAAAGGCAGGCGAGAAAGGCAATCAGCTACCACATTTTCGTTTCCAGGCTTATATTCCAGTTGATAATTGAAAGAGAGTAGTCTTGCAGACCATCTAGCAATACGATATCCCGCTCTTCCCAGTCCTTTCGTGGTGAGCAACGTCGTCAAAGGGCTGTGGTCTGTGCTCAACTTGAACGTGCAGCCCCACAGGTAAGTTCTCCATTTTTCAGTAGCCCAGACACAAGCAAGTGCTTCTTTTTCAACTGTAGAATATTTTCTCTCAGCATTACTTAGTGTCCTTGAAGCAAATGCAACAGTCCTCTCAGTGTTGTCCTCATGAAGTTGTGTGAGGACAGCCCCAAGTCCATAATCAGAAGCATCAGTAGTTACAATTGTGGGCAATGCGGGACTGAATAATGCAAGTACTGGACTATGTACAATCAAGTCTTTCACCCTTTCGAAACTAACTTGTGCATCCATTGTCCACACTAAGGTTGAACTTCTCCGTAGCAATTCTTGTAACGGTTCAATGACAGAAGCATCATTGGGAATGAATTTTGCATACCAGGAGGTAAGACCCAAGAAGGAATGTAAGGTTTGCAAATCTGTTGGAGGAGGAGCATTTGAAATTGCCAGGATATGATCTGGATCAGGTTTTAGTCCAGCCTGTGAAATTGTATGCCCCAGAAAGGAGAGTTCAGTTTGTCTAAATTTGCATTTGGACCTATTGAGCTTGAGGCCTGCTTTGCTGATGCAGTTTAGTACAGACTGCACGTTACTGTCGTGCTCCTCAGTAGTATTTCCAAACACAATAATATCATCCAAATAGCACTGAACTCCATGTTGATTCTTCAGAATCAATGACATCATTTTTTGAAAGGCACTTGGGGCTGATGCAAGACCGTATGGAACACGGTTTAAAATGAAATAGTCCCTAATGTGTAATAAATGCTGTGAGGTCTCTTCATGCAACATAACCTGGTGGTATGCGCTCTGCAAATCAAGAGTAGAAAACATCTTTGCTCCACGGAGTTCTGCAAATACTTCCTCTATGTGAGGAAGAGGATGGCTGTCAATCACAATAGCTTTATTTGCCTCCCTTAAATCCACACAAAGGCGAATGTCTCCACCCTTCTTCTGTGTCACTACTATAGGTGAAACCCATTCTGAGGAGTTAATCTCTTCAATAATGTCCTTTTGAACAAGTTTTCTAAGTTCCTCTGAAACAGCTTCCCTGACTGAAAATGGTAAGCGCCGTAATTTCTGTTGTATAGGCAACACATTATTCCGCATTTTAACTTTATGCAGAAACCCATAAGCACAGCCGAGTTTCTCCTCAACCTGGAGTTGGGTCCCAGCTGAAACTGGTGTGTGCACCGCAAGAGTGCTTTGCTGAGGAAGATCAATTCGTCCATTAACTACCCTGAGATTTAAAGCAGCTAATAAATCTCTGCCAAGGATAGCAGTGCCTTTGTGGACAATGTAGAACTCCACAGTTACACAGCGATCACCAAAAGTAACTATTGCTGGCAGGCAGCCATGTACTGGAATATGGTTTTTCAAATAGCATACCAAGTGAAGTTTGGGATCAGTAAGAGGCACATCTTTAAAGTAATGCAAATAGATGGAATCAGGTAGTATAGATACTGTTAAACCAGTGTCCAACATTAGCTGAATAGAGTGTGATTTGCCTGAGAGTATGGCAGAAACATTTACAGTGCACTTTATCTGTTCTGGAATATGTGCAGTAGTGATTTTGTCTACACTCAGAACAGTAACATCTGGTATTGTAACTGCATGCACCTATTGATTGAACTGGCTACTGCGACATACTTTAGCAAAATGCCCAATCTTTTTGCAATGATTGCACTGAGCTACTTTTGCTGGACATCCTGTGTAGCTTTCAAGATGTTGTGGGGATCCACAGCGAAAGCATGCTTTTACTGTATTTTGCATTCGCTGATTCAGTGGCTTTTCATTAGTTTTCCTTTTACAGTTGTTTGTCTGCAGTGATAGTGAACTTTTCTGCAAAGAAGTCACAGCCTGGACTGGGCCTCTTGTACCCTGGCTCATTATTTTGGTTTCAGCTGTAGCTGACTCAATCTGAGTAGCAATGGTTATTGCTTTTTCTAGTGTAAGTTGTGGTTCTAGAAGTAAGCATTCTCTTACATGAAGCATTGTTGTTTCCTCAATGAGCTGGTCTCTAATCATCTCATCTGCCATATTCCCAAAGTCACAAGTTACAATCAGATTCCTCAGGGAAGCCATATATTGCATTATAGTCTCCCCTGGTTTCTGCTCACGCTGGCGAAATCTGTAGCGATTAGCTACTACATTCACTTTTGGCACAAAAAAGTTCTTTAATGCAGTGAGTGCAGTCTCATATTTATCATCTGCAAGGGGAACAGTGTAAAATATACGCTGCCCTTCTGCTCCAAGGCAGTGGATTAGCAGAGCACGCTTTCTTGCTTCAGAAATCTCTGTAGCACTGATTGCAAGCAGATAAGTCTCAAACATCCGGATCCAGGCAGTAAAAGCAATTGGAGGCTCACCTGGGCTTTGCAGAAAGGGTGCAGGCGGGTTCAGAGGCAGAAGATCCATCCTCATCACCAAAATGTTGTATCCACCAGGCAAAGTATTAACAACTTCAACAGAACTTTATTTACAGTGCAAGTCTCTTCTCCAAGCTGTAGCTGCACACTCTGTAACTCTCCCAGCCTCCTCAACTCCTCCCCACTCCTTCCTGTTTCCTGTCCTTTCAGACTCCCAACAGCCAGTGCTCCCAGTTCTAATAATTACAAGCAGCATCTAAACACCACACAGACCCAGGCAGGTACATCACCCCTCTGTCTGACCATCTCAATATTTCACAAAAAGAGGGCCGTATGTGGTCTCTACTGAAAGCTAAGAACTAGCTGACTGCCGTTATTATGAGATGTTTGTGGATATTCATGGAGACAGCCTGTGTTCAATAGACTAGACGCAGATGTTTACTAGACTGGACTAGATGAAGGCTGGAGATTTACATTGACAAACAAACTCCTGAAGAGGTCTCAGAAGGAGAAGAGGGGGCTAGGCTAAGTGACAACAACTTGTGATTGTATAAGAGCAGAAGAAATGGCCCAAGTGGTTATCCATTACAGGAGGAGACTCTCTGTCAGCAGGGGGAATCTCATGAAAAGTGGGTCCCAGCTCTCTGAATTGGACAAGTACTACAAGAACACATCAATGGGTAAGACATGCCTTGTTAGACAGGAAAGTAACTCGTTAATAGGGATAAGCTATATATGGTATTTATGTTTTTAGCTATAATCTAATGCTTCCAAATCCTTATACTTGCTTTTGTTTGAATCTTTATCTCAAGCTCTGTTAAATACACTTCCGTTTGGTTCTATTAGAAACCTGTCTAAGTGCCTCCTGCTAAGGAAAGTGAAACCAGTGGACTGGAGTGCACGGTTTCCACAGAAGCAGCAGATCAGTATACACTGCAAGTGCCCAGAAAACAGGGGACTGAGCACTTGAGTGTAACAAGGTGGGGTGTGTAATTTGCTAGCGTGCAGAGGGAAGAAGTGGGTCTCCACCCCACCTCTATGCACTGTCCCACACAAACCACTTCCCTCCTCACTGTCCCCCCAAACTCCTCTCCCACCCGGCTGCTCCTTCCCTGTGGATGGATAAAGAAAGCAAGAGTAAACCACTGCTGGCATTAATATCTGGTACTCACCCCTGTGCAGATGGTGCCCAGGTTTTGTGGGGGTTCTCTACACAGATGTGAATTTCACCCTAACTCAGTTGTCTTTCTCCTCCACTCAGAGATGGTAAGACTTAGCATATCTCTTACTTACTCTTGCTACCATTTTATGCCATTAATTGTTCGATGTTTTGAAAGAAGGGGCCAAATAGCGACATTACTAATTCCCTCATCTTGGAAATGTTTTCAGATAATGCATCCTAGATAGTGGAGAAAATACTTTCAATGCAAAGTAGAGCTGGAGCAATAGTTCTTGATATAACATTATTCATAACTGCATGTGCCAACAAAATAAAAAGACTTCTTCTCTATAGCTACCAAAAAGTAGTGGAAATGTATGACTCTGTAAAAATGACTCAAAGCTGGAACTTAAACAGGTTAATAGCTTTCTTTTAAAAGTCAGCTTTTAAATTGAGATCTATTTTGTTTGTCCTCTCTGAGTCTCCGTTTACTCCACAATTTATGAAGAATTAAGAAAGCAGAAGTGTAGCACATTACATATTTAAAATTTTAAAAGTAAACACATAAAATGGACAATAAGTATTAGTTAAATGCCTTTATGATTAATTCATAAAATGATTCCTACTAAACCCTTTAATTCTTAACCAAGAGTAAAAGGCAAGTGTAACCAGATAGCAGACTCTGTGGATGTAAAGCTACTTTTATGAGTCACCCCATTATCAGGTGCCTGAATCCTGCACAAAGGTACACTGTAAATCAGTGCTGAGTCACCATAGTGTTTGACTTAGGGCTTGTCTATACTTACGCGCTGGTTCGGCGGCAGGCAATCAAACTTCTGGGTTCGATTTATTGCGTCTAATCTGGACGCGATAAATCGAACTCAGAAGTGCTCCCCATCGACTCCGGTAATCCTGCTTGCCGCGAGGAGTACGCGGAGTCGACGGGGGAGCCTGCCTGCCGGGTGTGGACCGCGGTAAGTTCGAACTAAGGTACGTCGACTTCAGCTACGTTATTCACGTAGCTGAAGTTGCGTACCTTAGTTCGATTTGGGGGTTTAGTGTAGACCAAGCCTTAGTTACTTTCAAGCAAAATATAAGGGCAATTGGATCCTCTCCCAGACGCTAAGGTCTGGCACTGAGAGGCCCTCCAGGCAAATCTTAGGAACAGCTACACTTGGGAGAACGTTTAAGCAGTAATGTGTGTTGTTATTATTTAATTTCCCTTTAATATCAAACCCATGGAAGGGATGTGAGTTTGGTCTTCAGACATTATGAGCACACTCTGTTCGGAGCGGAGTACATACATACACCAATAAAAGTAATCCACTATTTACAAATTTGTAAAACTAGAAACACTGGCTGTGGAATAGGCAAATAACCCTAGTTAAAATTATCCTCATTTTACAAGGAAGGAAATTTAGACACAAAGAGATGAATTCATTGGCCCAAAGTCAAGCAGAAGGTGAATGGTATAACAAGAACAGAACTCAAGTCTCTTGATCCCCAGTCCAATGCTCTGTTCAATGGACCAGAGTTCTCAAAGTTTTTATCATCAGGCCAACTTTTATCAAAACAGTCGATCTCAGGCACATCTTCATAAATGCAGGAGATAATATACATACAGACATACCAACTTTCAACAAAATACTTGGATATGAAAGTATAGGCAGAGCTCATAGTGTTCCTTATATTTAGGGTGTTTAACATTTTTCATTATAAAAAGATTCTTAGAGATTATCATAAAAAGACTAACACCTCACTTGTTCACAGCAGGCCTCTGAAATTCAATAGGAAGAAAGCACTCAGGTTAGGGTTGCCAACCCTCCAGGATTGCCCTGGAGTCTCCAGGAATTAAAGGTTAATCTTTAATTAAAGATTATGTCATGTGATGAAACCTCCAAGAATACGTCCAACCAAAATTGGCAACCTACCTAGGGTTAAAGCAGTGCTTTTTCCTTTGAAAACTCCAGTCAGATTTAGCCAAGTTATAAACCCCTGAAAATTACCATTTCCCTTCTGTTGCTTGTGTCAACATCATTTTGGCAGCATGTCAAAACAATAACTGAACACAAACATTCTAATCAAATGCTGCACTGTAACGGGAGTGGGGTAACGCTCTCCTGCAAACTCCCTCGCTCACTCTGAAATCAGTGTATGGACCCTCTCATCTGGGCGCACCACATGTGTGATTATGTAATTAAGACTGTACCAAAATGCATATGCAATAGGGGGCAGAATTCAGGTTGCACAAGGAACCTGAATTCTGGCATTTCCTAACTTTCGCAGTGCTAGACTTTGCCACATAAATAATATCCTTTAATGTGGTTTTCAAAAATGTAATAATACAGCTCTAATAGCTTCATCTGGACGTGTTTCAGTGAGACGGAGAAGCTTGTTTCACTGTGCAAAGCATATCCCGATGCAGAAAGGCTGCCCAAACTGCGAGGCAGAGTGACCTCCATGGGACACAGTGGAAGTGGAACAAAAGCTCAAGGGGAGCCCATTCCCCTTTGAGCTCCAGTTCCCTCAGGCTGTCCCCAGCCCATTCTCCTTTAAGCCACAGTCTCTCTGTTCTGTCCCTCTCACCTTGCTGCTGGCAAGGTCCTGACATTGCTGCTTGCTCATCCACTCAACAGAGGCACCCACCGGCTCGGCAACAGCCGGGGGAGCATGGGAGTGATACCATTCCTGCCCTCAGGGCCAGAACCCCAGCAGATCATGTTTTGTCATTAGAAGGAAACGCTGATTGGTCTCTGGCTGTGATGGAAGTCTGTGATGAGGCTGGAACTGGAGCTGGAGTAACCACACAGATAAATTAACAGAAAATGCCTTCCGATGAGTCACATTTTCTTAATTTTAATATTGTAATTACAATAATAAGACAACTTTCAGAGCCCAGGCAGACACTGTCCAGGCCCCATCGGTGTGGCCCCAGCTGGACCCCATTGTTTGAAAGAGCCTGCACTGCACTACATAGTAAATCACTTAGAATTGCCTTCTTAAGTATAGCCTGATAAGATAGTACCAGGGTCAGAGGGTGTCATGCAGCTAAGATTAGCTAGTCTGAAGCAGGACAAACTTGTCCTTTTGGGATAATAGAGCCTGTTCTCAGGTTATCATCTCTGGAAAAATCTGTTTAATTTTAACTCCCTTGACAAATTGTCCACTAGTCCTTTGCAGGGTTGTTGAGAGTCATGTCCATCCACACAGTCAGCACCAGCCACTGGAGAAGCTGTGATGTCACCAGGACTGTGATGGGCTTTATTCCTCACAGTGGCCCTGAGAGGGTAAATTAGGCCAGGCAGGCCTAATTAGCAAATTGTGCAGCAAGTAGGGGAGAGATGTAAGCATCAAGGAGACCACTAATTAGAAGCAGTCTTAGCTGGGCAGGAAGGTGAGGGGCATGTATAAAGCCCAGGAGCTGCAAGTAGCAAAGGGGGGCTGCAGGAAAGGAGTCTACAGTCACTCCCTGAGAGGAGGGAGCATGGGCTGGCAAACCAAAGGGGAGCTGAGCCGAGCAATTGTGTAGGAAGAAGCCCAGGAAAACAGCAGCAAGGGCTAGGATAGTACAGGCTTTGGCTGCATGTTATAGTATCCCTGGGCTGGAAGCCAGTGGAGAGGGCAGGCCTGGGTTCCTCTACCAGCCACTGGGTAGCTGAACAGGGTGTTGGAGATGTCAGCCGGACAGCTGGTCTGTAAGGACTGCGATTTCCCCAGAAGGGAAGGAACTTAGTGACCTGGTGAGAGGGACAAGTCAGAGACTAGAAGCTGGTTTGCAAAGAGCAAGAGAGGTTGCAGACTGAGAAGAGGACAGGTAGAAAGACCACTGTGCAGGGCACAACAGCACTTGGCAGAGATAATACCCAGGATGGCCAGGAGGTGGTGCCATGAACAGTGAAGGAGCTCAGTCACAAGGAGAAATAAATTAACATTGGCAATTATACAGTAATGGAATTCAGCTGCCAGAAAGAGAAATCCCTTAGTTTGATCTCTCAACATGTGAACTTATTGAAACTCCCTTTTAAACTGCTACAGTTTGGCCCCAGCTTAATTCTAAAACAGCACAGATAACAAAACCTCAGTTTAAAGTGCACTGAGGTCCTGTAATTTAGTTTATCTGGCATTGGAACTATGGGAAAATATACAAGCTATACCTTTTATTTAATGTTTATCACTTATTCCCTATGTGCCTGGTGCTTTACACTGCAAATCAAGCCTGATTCCTTGCCCTAAGCTGCTCACAGTTTAAGGCCCTGACCCTACAGTCAGAAATACACAGATAGGCCTCAGTGCCTGTGTGAAGCTCCACGGATTTCACAAGCGTGGACCCAACTGCAAGTCTGGGACCTACATTGGGGTGAAAAATGAGAACACTGGGTTTGGAAAGACAAGGATGAGGGTTATGCAGTCACTTGGGAGAGTTGACTGTAACCAAGTAGGTTTGGGAGGAATATTATTTTAATTTAAAATTTATACCAGTGTTGTTTATTTTAATAATTACAGTTTAAATCACATTTCTCGCTCACCATTCTCCAGGGGAAAAACTTCTAGTTGCTCACGATCAGTGAAAGTGTATTTGTGTGTTTTGATGAACTGAGTTTTCCTAGCTATCCTCAGCATCCTCTCTCTTGCTTGTGCACCCTGCACATTTGTAGTTGTTAAAGAAGATAATAAATTGAATAGAATTAAATGCACTTCTCAATTCTGATAAACCATGTGAGGCCTCAGGATTCTCATTTCATGCTTCAATCCCTGCCCCTGCAGGGTTCCAGAAAACAATTAAACTGGGTTTAAAAACCTTGTTCTATTTTTGTGCAACTACACTGTTACACATATATGTGAGCTTCCCAC